>NC_057804.1:334891116-335149508 GCF_018294505.1 Triticum aestivum | reverse complement strand
CCGTCAGAGGTTAACGACATACTTTGCCATCAGCCAGCAGATGGCAAAGGCTGCAGGCTCTTTGCCATCAGCCAGCAGATGGCAAAGGCTGCAGGCTCTTTGCCATCAGCCAGCAGATGGCAAAGGCTGCAGGCTCTTTGCCATCTGCCAGTAGATGGCAAAGTGACTATATTGCCCCATTTAATTTTGTTTTTTCTTATATCAATTCATTTTCACAGAAATCAAACACAAATATATTTATATGACCAATATAGCATATTCAACACATATTACCAATAGTCATGAACACATATGTATCCAACACATGTTACCAATAGTAGCAAGTTTCATCCGTACATATACATAGTTTCATCAATATTACACAGTTTCATCCATAGGTAGCAAGTTTCACAAGGTCAAAACAAAAACTAAATACAAGCACTCCATCAACCCAAGCTTCCGTGATCTTAAGCAAATCTGTAAAAGGGGAAAGAAGAAAGTTAGAAGAAGAAGATTATTATGATGCATCTTGAAACTTTTTGAAGAGACTTTGATGAATGAATGACTTACTACAAATGTAGAGTATCATTTTGGAAATGTGATTTGCGTTTGCTTAGAAGCATCACACTTCAGTGGTGAATTTCATTTCCTTCTTATCGCTCAGAAGCATCACACTTCAGTGGAAAATTTCATTTCTTTCTTATCACACCTCATGAATTTTTACAACTTGGTATCCTAATTTTCCCATGGCAACGCGCGGGGTTGTTATCTAGTTTCTTAAGCATATTATGTCATTTTAGAGTTAGCTAAGCATATTAAGTCATTTTGGAGGAAAAGATGCTAAGTATAGGTCATTTTAGAGCTATCCTAGGTTAAATAGGTCATTTTTAAGCTAGCTAAGCATATTCAGTCATTTTGAAGGAAACAATGCTAAGTATAGGTCATTTTAGAGCTATCCTAGGTTAAATAGGTCATTTTGGAGCTAATTAAGCTTATTATGTAATTTTTGAACTAGCTAAGCATATTAAGTCATGTTGGAGGAAAAAATGCTAAGTATAGGTCATTTTAGAGCTAGCCTAGGTTGAATAGGTCATTTTGAAGCAAATAAGGTTATTATGTCATTTTGGAGCTAGCTAAGCATATGAAGTCATTTAGGACCTAAAATATGTCATTTCTTAAGCATACTATATCATTTTAGAGCTAGCTAAGCATATTAAGTCTTTTTTGAGGAAAAAATGCTAAGTATATGATTATGTCGCTAGTATCCATATGGCAGAGAACCCGGGCCGACATGACTAGTCATAGAACCAAGGTGGCACAAACGTACAGGGACATGCATACATGACCCAGCAATGCACGTGTCGGTCATCAGCGAGTGCAACCAAGTCGTAGCAAGCTACAAGGACTTCGGTGATACACCGTGTGACATTTCCCTGTAGGGACAGACACAGGAGCAAAGAAGGACACATGCCGGTCAATCCATGTGTTCCGGAGCAGTAGCGAACTACCATGGCTCAGTGGAAGCACTAGGAGGCATTTCCCTATATGGAAGGCTACCAAAGGCACACGACTAGGTGTCGAATCCCACACATACAATGCATTTCAAACATACACACATTATGCACGATATGTCTAGATATATACAACATGGCATCACAACAAAACTCTATTAAGCAAAACACTTGGGACACTTACCGTCATCACGGAGGTGTAGGTGTAGATGTAGGTGTAGGACCGGTCGCGCCAGTGGCAGACGGAGAAGGATTGGTCGATGCTTGTCGGGAGTTACGCTGCACCAAAGATTATTTCCAATGTATCGTTAGCATGATGCAACTCAAATGTGAAGACTAGTAACTAATGACCGTTCAAATGAAACTCACCGTGCCCGCTGGAGCAATGACTGGCATCGGCGGAGGGGTCTGGCCGTTCTTCTCGCACATGGACTGCACATTTGGTTTTGACGAGTCAGTCATATTAGTTACTAATGAAAGGAACATTGCGTGCATGATTTAGCTAATATGCAGAAGAAACTTACCACGAAGAGCTCGTACATGGCCCGGTTAGCCAAGTTGTTCCGGTTCCTCTCCTCCTCCAACAGCCTAGCCGTCCTCTCCTCATTCTCCTTGTTCCTCTCCGCCGCCTACCGGTCCCTCTCCGCCAACTGCCGGTCCCTCTCCTCAAAAGCAGCCTGGGTCTTCACTCTCTCTGCCTCAATAGCAGCCTGCAACACCACTCGTTAGCATTGTAATCATCGACGACCGCAAACACAATGTAATGGAGGAAAGGCTACTGAGTCCATATAATTAACAAACCTGGAATTCGATTTCCACTGGTCGTAAACAACGCGGTATCTCAGGATCAGAACTGGTCTGGCGCTTCTTGATCTGCGGGAGAGTGCTACTACAACGTATCAGTCCATTACCAATGGCTAACGAGCCATGGGACCTCCCGCCACCAGATATCATCACCAGCTCTAGATCAAGAGGCCGGCTTGGGTTAAAGTCCGGCCCTTTCCTCGCCTTCCCCTGCTTAACGTACTGCACCATCTTGTGGTGGGAGGCCTCGTTGCTGAAGTTATTTGCATTTTCGAGGTCAGACTCAGAGAATGCCTTGGCCTTCTTGTACGGTGCAATATTGGACATGCCATAGAGGTCGAACAGCTCTGGCACTGGAGCCTTGTTGGGTTTTGACTAAAAGAGAGGAACAGAGTATTAGTTAAGGACTCAAGCTAGCACAAAGAATGAATTTGCATGAATCATGAAGCAAACCACACATACCCAGTTTTTCCCGTACCCATGTAGGTCGACGCTGCCTAGATGGTGTGGCACACCTTTCATTTTGAAACGCTTCTCCTTTGCTATGTTGTGGGCGACGCGCCATTGGGGAGAGCACCACTCATCCACCAACACCTCCCAGCAGTCCATCTTGTCCGCACACCATCTCGGAGGCACCTAAGTCAAGCAAGAGAAATTTGAGCGCTATGCCTATGAATCAAATCAAGGAAACTAAGTACAAGGCCTTAAGAATAGGTAATTACCTTCATGTACTTCTCCTTACTCAGATACTTGTCCCGGCACTTCTCTTTTCTCCTCCTAATACCAGTCTGTGCTAAGTAGTCTCGAACAGCCTGCATTCGAGCCTCGTGCCGAAAGTTTCCAAGTAGGCGCCTGCACTCGGTGTCGATAACCCGAGCCGCCGCCTCCTCCTGTCCCTCAGCACACCTGTAGAAGGTCTGCAATCAAACAAGAAAACACGGATTAGAAGGTCTGCAATCAAACAAGAAAACACATGTAGAAGGTATGCAATCAAAGAAGAAAACACAACGTAAATAGCAAATGAGAAATTACCCAAAACATGGCGATCACAATGACGGCCACCGTGTCGCACTCGACATCGCCAACCCTATGCTCCGGCGGGGCCGGGGCAGGCAAGGAGTGCTCCCAGGTCATTCCTAGCTCTGGAACCCGGCCCTCACCGGGCAACGTG
The DNA here is from genome assembly GCF_018294505.1 of Triticum aestivum. Classification (NCBI taxonomy): domain Eukaryota; kingdom Viridiplantae; phylum Streptophyta; class Magnoliopsida; order Poales; family Poaceae; genus Triticum; species Triticum aestivum. Next base: position 335,146,043 of record NC_057804.1, on the reverse strand, counting down.
ACCCACCCCGGGAAGCACTGGCGACAAATCACACCAAGGACAGTGTTGGGCCTGCGGACACCATCTTCGTGTGTCAAAGAACTTCAGTATGACAAGGCCAACGCATTAGATATTCGAAGAAACGTCAAGGCCAAAGGTTAAAAAAAGAGTAAATGCACTTACTTCTCCCCATTAGGCGCAATCAACCACCTCTGGTCGGGGGTCGCCGGGGTGGGCGGGAGCTTTGTACGACCACGCTGATAGACTTTGCGCCCCTCAACCCACTCACCCTCGCTATAGCTATCAGGACTATTGTCTCCACCCTGAACACAACCATGTGCACTCGACTCCGACTCAGCGTGACCCCGGCTGAGCTCCAGAGTCTCGTGGGGCGAAGACTCGGCAGCCCGAGGCTCCGACTCAGCGTGACCCCGTCTGAGCTCCGGAGTCTCGTGGGGCGAAGACTCGGCAGCCCGAGGCTCGGCGGCCCGAGGCTCGTCGTTGACCCGAGGCTCGTCGGCCGTAGGCGCGTCTGCCATAGACGGGTCCACCTCAGATGGCTCGATCTCAGACGGAGCAGCCCTGTGGTCGGGTGACTCAGCTGGGGGTGGCGGCGAGGAAGGCGTAGTAGCCTTCCTACCTCTCCCGATGCCACGTCCACCTCTAGCAGCCTTCTCCTTCTTACCCCCTCGACCTCTAGCAGCCTTCTCCTTCTTACCCCCTCGAAACAGGGGCACCAGGTTGTTTTCTGTCCATTTGCAAATGCGGCTCTGATAAACCCCTTGGTTTTTGTCATCCATTCAGGGGTCATGTCTTTCTGACTATGGTGACCAGTGTACATCCACGCACGATCACTCATCTTGCCTAGCTACTGGACACACAAGAAATACATACATAACTCAGCAAACCATATTCATCAGTTAATAAAGTTTCTCAGTTTTATTACGTCCATGCAACCTAGACGCTAATAGGTAAAGATAGGTCCTAATCCCACCCGAGTATGTGTAGATTGGGTTCGTTTTCCCATGCTCTGCTCCGGATCCGACACAAAATTTCGGCAGCTCCTCCCCGCTGTTCTCCTGATACACGTATCGGCAATAAGCAGAGAGGATGTGTACCCGGAGAACAACAGAGAGGCACTGACGAAATTCTGCATCAGATCCGGAGCAGAGCATATGGGAAAACGAACCCAATCTACACATACTCGGGCTGTCCATGGATAACGTTGGACAATTCGAAAGAATTACGGTTATAAATATGCAAATGAATGCATATTTATAGATGTAACCCTTTCGAACGGGAGACGCATAGTGGTCACGCATACTGATGATTGAATACACCTATAGCTAGCAAGTTTCATCGGCACGAAGACCGGAACAGAGCAAATGAAGGGGGAGAGGAGGAGATGTCATTTGTGCTCACCCATGAACGCAGGGGCGGAGCTCGTCGAACGCACGGGGAGGTTGTTGAACACCAAACCCTCACAGCGATGAAACAACTGCACGTTTAAATCCACCCGATCAACGCAAATATATATGATGTTTTTCATAACAAAATTGGAAAATATATGACCTAACTCATAATTCACAAATATATGACCCGAAAAACCACCCCGGCGAAACACCAGCCAAACACCTAGGTAGTTTTGGTAAAATTGAGAAAAACCATAGTTTTGGTAGTTTTTTCCCTGTGCAACCCGTACATGCTAAGGCACACACTTTTCCTATACATTTGCTAGTTTTGCATATTTGTGTGCTTGATTAATATCCAAACTAAATTTTGTTCATGTTTCCGTGTGTTGTTTCTTTGAGAGGATACCGTTCTTCAAATATGGAAGGGTTTAACAATGAATTAGTTCTTCTTGATGTGCAACCTAACCTATTTCCGAAATTCATATATAACCATCTGGCAGGTTTGGGATGTACGAGCCCCATCCCTTGCCAAAGTTTTGATTTTACTTGCATTTAATTATGCATATCTTAGATGGTAAAATCATTTGATTTTTTACATGTCTTACATAGCCTATCGGATAATCTTGCTGCAGCCACAAATATATTTAAGTTGTGGTTTAATTATTTACCTTTGGTGAGAAAGAAAACACATAAGCACACAAATTACTGCTACAATACACATGGCAATTACACGCATATGTTCAGCAAACACAAGCAACCAATGTTCAGCAAACTCATGTTATGCATCTCATATGAACTACAGAAATGTTCAGCACACACATGTAAGTAATCAACAGAGAGAAGAATTGGGAACTACCTTGAGTAAGGCCGACGCTGGTGCTGCAGATTGGGTGATAGGAAGGCCGGCGGTGGTGCTGCAGCTCGGGTGAGAGGCTGGCCGGCGGTGGTGGCTAGCTGGTGTTCCCTGCCGCTGATTAGCAGCGGCACCACGGGAGGTGGTGTTGGGTAGAGCTCCTGTGGCGGCCCACCGCCGTGGTTGAGTTCCTGTGGCGGCCCGCCACTGTGGTTGAGTTCCTGTGGCGGCCCGCCGCCGTGGTTGAGTTCTTGTGGCGGCCCGTCCTCGTGGTCGAGCTCCTGCGACGGCCGGCGGCGAACAGAGATGGGTGTGGTCGGGGAGTGAAGGGGAGGGAGACGGGGCTATGGAGATGGATGAGGGGATGGACGTGGCCGGGGAGGGGCGGGGGAGGGCGAGCTGCGGGGGCGGGGGAGGGCTGCGGTGGTGGGGGAGGGGCGGGGGAGGGGCGGGGGAGGGCTGCAGTGGCGGGGAGGGGCGGGCCGGCGGCGGTGGCAGGTCGTCAGGGCGGGGGAGGGGCGGGGGAGTGGCGGGGGAGGGCTGCGGTGGCGGGGGAGGGGCGGGGGAGGGGCGGAGGAGGGCTGCGGTGGCGGGGAGGGGCGGGCCGACGGCGGTGGCAGGTCGTCGGGGTGCGCGGGTGCGGTCTGTTGGGGGCCGGGCTGGTGGGTGGGTGAGGTTGGGAGAGAGAGAGAGGGGGGTGGGGCCGGGCTGGAAGAGAGAGAGAGGGGAGGGGCCGGTCTGGGAGAGAGGGGTCGACCTCTTTGCCATCTGCCAGCCACTGGCTGATGGCAAAGATATGGGCCTTTGCCATCCGCTGGCAGATGGCAAAGAGGTGGGGCTACTGGTCGTTATAACGCCGTTACCCATTGGGCTCCACCCACTTCTTTGCCATCTGCCAACAGATGGAAAAGATTCTTTGCCATCTGCTGGCAGATGGCAAAGAGGTGGGTTGACAGCCCGTTGCAGCACTGGACCCTACCCACCTCTTTGCCATCTGCTGGCAGATGGCAAAGATTATTTGCCATCCACTAGAAGATGGCAAAGAATTGGCTGATGGCAACCATGTTCTTTGCCATCTGTCAGTTCTTTGCCATCTGTTTTTTATAAGCAGATGGCAAAGACGTTCTTTGCCATCAGCTGGCAGATGGCAAAGAGCTGGCTGATGGCAAATTCCCAGTTTCCAGTAGTGTCATGTATCTTTGTCATGCATCATGCTTGTTGTGCATCATGTCTTGTTCTTGTGTGGTGTGTTTACTATGTTGTGTGCTTCTTCTCGATAGTTCCCGCTTCATTGCGATCGTGAGGATTCGTTCGTCTACGCTTGGCTCGTCTTCGTGGCTTCATCTTCTTCATGGACTCGTTCTTCTTCCTTGCGGGATTTCAGGCAAGATGACCGTTACCCTGGATCTCACTACTATCATTGCTATGCTAGTTGCTTCGTTCTATCGCTATGCTGCGTTACCTATCTTTTGCTCATCAAGCCTCCAAAATTGACATGAACCTCTAACCTTTGACACCCTTCCTAGCAAACCATTGCTTGGCTATGTTACCGCTTTGCTCAGCACTCTTATAGCGTTGCTAGTTGCAGGTGAAGTTGAAGATTGCTCCTTGGTGGACAGGATTATGTTGGGATATCACAATATCTCTTATATTATTAATGCATCTATATACTTGGTAAAGGGTGGAAGACTCGGACTTATGCCTGGTGTTTTGTTCCACTCTTGCCGCCCTAGTTTCCGTCATACCGGTGTTATGTTCCCGGATTTTGCGTTTCTTACGCGGTTGGGTGATTTATGGGACCCCCTTGACAGTTCGCTTTGAATAAAACTCCTCCGGCAAGGCCCAACATTGGTTTTACCATTTGCCTCACCACCACCTACCTTTCCCTTGGGAGTCGCCCTCTCGAGGGTCATCTTTATTTTAGCCCCCCCGGGCCCATGCTTGTCTAAGTGTTGGTCCAAATCGAGCAATGTCCAGCGCCCCTGGGCAACCAGGGTCTATGCCAACCCGACGTCTGGCTCATCCGGTGTGCCCTGAGAATGAGATATGTGCAGCTCCTATCGGGATTTGTCGGCACAGTGGGAGGCTTTGATGGTCTTGTTTTACCATTGTTGAAATGTCTTGTAAACTGGGATTCCGAGTCTGTTCGGGTCTTCCTGGGAGAAGGAATATCCTTCGTTGATCGTGAGAGCTTATCATGGGATAAGTTGGGACACCCCTGCAGGGTATAATCTTTAGAAAGCCGTGCCTGCGGTTATAGGCAGATGGGAATTTTTTAATGTCTGGTTGTAGATAACTTGACACCAAATCCGAAGTAAAACGCATCAACCGTGTGTGTCGCCGTGATGGTCTCTTCTCGGCGGAGTCCGGGAAGTGAACACGGTTTTGGGTTATGTTTGACGTAAGTAGGAGTTCAGGATCACTTCTTGATCATTACTAGTTGACGACCGTTCCGTTTGCTCTCTTATCGCTCTTATTTGCGTATGTTAGCCACCATATATGCTTAGTCGCTGCTGCAACCTCACCACTTTACCCCTTCCTTTCCCTTTAAGCTTTGCTAGTCTTGATACCCATGGTAATGGGATTGCTGAGTCCTCGTGGCTCATAGATTACTACAACAACAGTTGCAGGTACAGGTTGTGCGATGATCATGACGCGAGAGCGATGCTTGCTTGTTTTGGAGTTCTTCTTCTGCTTCTTCTTCGATCAGGGGATAGGTTCCAGGTCGGCAGCCTGGGCTAGCAGGGTGGATGTCGTTTGAGTTTCTGTTTGTGTTTCATCTGTAGTCGGATGATGCCCTAATGTAATGTGATGTTGTATTCGTGTGGCATTGTAGGCCTCTTGTATGTATCCCCATCTATTATGTAATGTTGATGTAATGATATCCACCTTGCAAAAGCGTTTCAATATGCGGGTCTACCCTTGGTGGGACCTTCGAGTTCCTTCTGGATAGGGTCGCATATTGGGCGTGATAAGTTGGTATCAGAGCCTCGACCGACCCTAGGATCCCCCTTGATTGATCGTGTAGTCTGGCCGTTGTTGAGTCTAGAAGAAAACTGTTTTTGGAGTCTAGTTATATCGGAGGGTAGGAATTCTTTTTACTCCTCAGCCCCCCTTCGTCGCTCTGGTAAGGAATCTTGACGTAGGTGTTTTGAATTACTCCTCTTCCCCTTCAAATTTTTCTTTAGGTTCATGCAGTTGGTTTTCCATTCGTTGTTCCTCAGCTCTTCTCATCCGGTGCATTTCTCGTCAAGTCGACTCGAGCCTCTTCATCTTTGAGTTCAATCCTCAGTTGTTTTCTTTTCCCACCCGCCCACCCCTTTTCCTTCCCGAAACCGGAGTCCGTAATCGAGTATCCATCCTACTTGTGCGAAGCCTTTGCTTTCTTTCCTCAATGATTTCAACCGGTGTTTCCTCTTCAAGATATTCGTCGTTTCCCCTTCCAAGTTACCTTTGTTTTCCCGCCCTCCCACCCTCTTCTTCCCGGAGCCTGAGTCTCTTTCGAACATCAATTTTTCATTCATGTGGAGCCTCTTCAGTCTTTCATCAATTGTTTCAAACGGTGAATTCTCGCCTCGTTCGACATTCTTCATCTCTTTTCCGGTGGATTCAATTCTAATTTTGGTAGTGATATTCTTTTCCTCGGCTTAAGTGTTTTCCCTGCTCGTTTGCCTCTCGCCATTCAATCATTCCAGAGTTCGGAAGACATCTCAGGAGATTCATTTGTGTTCCAATTAATTCGAGGTTGTCACCTCATTCAAATATTTCAATTGTTCTGGTGTATCATCTATCTGTTCAACAATCCTTTCCGACGGTGTTATCTCTTCAGTGGGCCCTAACCCACAGGTCTTTTCCCAGGATCTTACCTGACTCTTCTAATTTCCCAGGAGTTATTCTCAATTCTTTTCAAATGTGTCGTAAGTATGAATCCCTTCAGTCAGATGCCTTTCCAAGATCGTTTCCAAACTCTTTTCATTGTTGGCTCAACCTCTTCGCTTTTCGTTTTCCCGGAGTATCTTAGTAATTTTTGTGGTGTTTATCGTAGATCGAAGAAGAGTTTTCCTCTAAATCTTGCCCGTCCTCTCGAAGTTTCGTGGTTCTAGCTTCATGTCATCCTCTCGAATTATTCCATTTGTCAGATATTCCTTTTCTCAACCACCCGGAGTATGTCAGAAGTTGTTTCTCCATTTCTTTTCATCGGAGGCCATCGTTCCAGAAGAATTCTTCGTCCCCACATTTCAGCTACCATTATCCAATTATCCCGGTGCTTCGTTCAAGTGTTCTTCAATCAGCTCATGATCTCCCTGTTCTTTTGCATCTAAATCCCCTCAAGCATATTTGTTCCTCTAATTCTTCCCGGTGATTCATTCTCTTTCATCAGTCATTTTCGAATTCTTTCGGTGGTTCGTTCAAGATTATTTTTCCTTGATATTAATATGCCCATTCGTTCTTTCCAATCCTACCGGTGGTTCATGAAGACTTTCTCAAGTTTTGTGCTATGTTTCCCCTTAATCCTTTTTCAACGAGAATAAGTAGTATGCAAATCCATTGCTTGTCATCAATTTAATTTGATGAAGGATAAGCATACAATAAATCTTATTCTTATTTCATCCAAGTGAGTAATCCCTTCCTTCAGAGTTTGTTCTTGATGAATAAATTCTAGTTCCAAGTGTTTTTTATCTTTTCTTTCCTGGAGTTCAAAATTTCCTCAGCCATTTCGTCGGAACCTCCATCTAAATCATCGCAATGCTCATCTTATTCTTTCATCCTTCAATTTTATCTCATCATCCTTTTGTCACTAGAGTTCCTTATGGTGGTTCTTCATGATTTAATTCATTCTTCAAGAGTTCATCAAGATTTTGTTGGTGGAGTTCAAGTATCTTTTCCTCTTGCGTCTCGAAGTGCAATTAATTCTCCGTTTTCTTTTGAAGTGGAGTTTTGCATTTCTTCGTTCTTCTCAGCTATCCAATCATTTCTGTTTGTGGCCGGTTATCACCTTATGATCTTGAGATGTTACCTATAAGACCACAACAAGTTTATTCTTTCGTAGTTAATTTTCTCAACCAATTCGTTCAATCCTTCCTTCTAAGTTCTTTTCATTCAATTCTTACGATTCTTTCGGAGGCATTGCATTGTTCATCTCGTCAAGTGCCATCTCTTTGGGTGAAGCTCATGTTCTATTCTTTCCTTGTTCAGCCGGAGTGCTGCCTAAATCCTTTCAGTCTTAGTCGTTTCTTATCTCGTTCTAACCGGAGTGGTTTCATAGTCTATCTGATTCCGTGAGCTTTCGATTCTCGTCATTCTCGTCGTTCATATCTTCTTCTCGTGTGCTCGCGATTCCTTGCTTCTTCTCTTGAGTTCTTGTTTCACCTCTTCCCTTTTCCCTTCCGTCTCGGTCCTAAGATCTCGGGACGAGATCTCTTGTTAGTGAAGGAGTGTTGTAACACCCCGGATTCGATGCGCCAGGTATCCGCCAATTATTCGCCGTCGTTGCCATGTCATTTGCTTGCGTGTTGCATTTTATCATGTCATCATGTGCATTGCATTGCATACGTGTTCGTTTCTTGCATTCGAGCATTTTCCCCGTTGTCCATTTTGCAATCCGGCACTCCTATGCCCTCCGGCGTTCCCCGTTTCATCTCTTGTTGTGAGTGGATGTTAAACGTTCTCGGAATGGCCCGAGGCTTGCCAAGTGGCCTTGGTATAGCACCGGTAGACCGCCTGTCAAGTTTCGTGCCATTCGGAGGTCGTTTGGTACTCCAACGGTTAACCGGGTAACCACAAAAGCCTCTTTTGTCTTGCAGCCTAACGCCCTTCCAAACTGGCCCAAAACCCATCTAACTCCCCTCCATGCTCTCGGTCGTTCGATCACAATCGCGTGGCCAAAAACCGCTCCTCATTTTGACTCCCCTAGCTCCCTCTAACTATATATATATATGTGCATCTCCCCCGAAATCCCGGTCTAACCCTAGCCATCTTCATCCTCGCGCCGCCGGACACGTCCGCCAGAGCCGGACATGTCCGCCGGACACCTCACCCCGGCGAATCAGATCGCGCCACGTCACCCCGCCGCCGCCCGCAGCCAACCAGCCGCTGCCACCTCACCCGGCCCGCGCCCTCTCTCTCTCCCCACCGCCACCGGCCCACGCGAGCCCATCGCGGGCCCGCTCGGCCCGTCCGCGCCGCCGCCATGCGCCCGTGGCGCCTGCCCGCGCCCGAGCTCCTCCCCGCCGGCGCGTCCCCGCCGCCCGCCGGCGCCTCCCGCGCCCTGCCGCCTCCCGCGCCCTGCCGCCTCCTCCGCCCGTCGCCGGCGAGCGCCGCCGGTGCTGCGGCACGCCGCCCGCCCCCGGCGCCCTCCGCCTTCGCCCCTAACCGGCACCACCCGCGCCTCCCCGCGCCGCCGCGTGTCCCCGCTAGCCGGCGTCGCGCCCCTCCGCTGCCCGGCCACTCCGGCGAGCCGCCGCCCCGTCTCCGATGAACCTCGCCGTCCGTGCCCCGGATCTGGATCCGAAATCCCGAGGTTGACTTTTCCCCTTCCCCGAAATTTCGCCTGTCCCTGAATCTGCAGTAATTATCATGCCATGTTTATCGCATTGTATCTCTGCATCCGTAGCTTTGTTTCGTGCATGTAATATGTCAAATTGTTCATCTCAACGAGTACATCATTTCATTCCATTGCATCATATTCATTTGAGGTCATCTAGATGCCTAAATCATCGTTGCAATAGTGCTTCATGATGTTAATCTGCTGAAATTGTTATAACATGCTCATTTGTCATTTTTGCCATGCTTGATGTGTGCCTCCTATGAGGTTGATGTCTACATGTGTTTTGAACTATGCCATGTCTTCTTTTCAGAGATTCTTACCATGTATTTTTGTGATCAATGTGGTGACTAGCACAAGCATGCAAACTAGGCATCGTGATGTTGCTGATTTTAGTCCCTGTTCTGCTGTTATTGTGATGCCATGTAAACTTGTTGCTACAGACAGATCCATGCTTATTTTGAGATACTTCAGTAAGGATGTTTTGAACATATGGTTATTTTCTATCCATTCATGCCCCTGTTTGCAATTATGGAGTAGTCTAGCATGTCATTTTCGTGCTCTACTTTTGCTTCAAAATGTTTCCTGGCAGATTGTTTACATGTTATTCAATTTTGCCAAGGTTGTTGTAGTTGATCCTTGCATGTTATGAACTTGTTCTTGCCTTGATTTGTTTCACAAACATGTCTTCTTGCTGATGCTATACTTATCTTGTCATGCAATGCTTTGTGATGAGTGAATCGAGCTTGTTAAGTAGTGTACTTGTTGTTGCTGTTTTGCTAGGCTGAATCTGTTATTTCGCGATGCTAGGTAAACCTGCTGCTACAAGTCATTCTATGCATAATCTGGAGATGTTCACTAAATATGTTTTGTTCAAAATGCCATGTTATATCCGTTCATGCCCCTGGTTGCAATTATAGCTTGATGTAGCTTGTCCATATCTTGCTTCAAAGTTGCTTGATAATGCTGTTGTCAGCCTGTTAACATTAAGTTCAGTTGTTATCATGATTGTTGTTAGTGATACATGCACCCTATGAACTTTCTCTTGCCATGCTTAGCTTCATAAATATGTCTTCTTACTGTTGGTTGCCTTGCCATGCCATGTATTGCTCTGTGGTGAGTGGTACAAGCTCACAAACATGACTTCATAATTCTGTTCCTGCCATGTATGAATCTGTATTATAACTTGCTATGTTTACATGGGTGCCATCATATTTTCTGATCCTTTTTGGCTCATGGTCACTAAAGGACATTTGATCTATGCATTTAGTAGATTCATGCCATGCCTTTGTTTGCCATGATAAGTTCCTGTAACATGTTGTTTGATAGTTGTAAACATTGTAGCCTGATGTTATTTTCTGCAAAGTCTGAACTGTTATTATTTGCAATCTTGCCATGTGTGTTTGAGTATGTTCGAGTGATTTCTACAGATAGCTCAGTGTTCATGTTTTGTTATGCTTTACCTGTACATCATGGCCATGTCTTTTGTTTTCATATTGTGGTACTGTAGCATGTTGTTTTGGTGCTTGCAAAATGCCTAGTTGCTGTTTTGGACAGATTGTTGCTATAACTTATATAGTGTTTGTGTGTTGAACCGTTGCTCCGTTTTGAGTGTGCTCTATATGAAACTTGCTTAGAATTGCATGTAGTTTCATATTATCATGTTGCATCCTTGTTTTGAGGTGTTTGCTTGATGTTTGGGTGCATTTCGCATCAATGCCATGTTTCACTTGTTTTGCTCATATCTTCTAGGCCGTAGCTCCGAACTAAATGAACTTTATATGTAACTTGACTAGAATCTCGTGTAGATCATCTTGGTGCATCTTAACTTGCTTTTTAACAACTTAAACATAAGTTTTATTCAGATCTGGACCAATTTCGAAATTTTCATATGAGGACTTACCGGAATTGTTATATGTTGTTCCCGGCCTCATTTAAACTTGCCTTGTTGTGTTGCTCCGGTTTGCATCATCTCTTACATGAGTAGCTTCATGTAGCTTTGTCATGCATCATGCTTGTTGTACATCATGTCTTGTTCTTGTGTGGTGTGTTTACTATGTTGTGTGCTTCTTCTCGATAGTTCCCGTTTCGTTGCGATCGTGAGGATTCGTTCGTCTACGCTTGGTTCGTCTTCGTGCTTTCATCTTCTTCATGGACTCGTTCTTCTTCCTTGCGGGATTTCAGGCAAGATGACCGCTACCCTGGATCTCACTACTATCATTGCTATGCTAGTTGCTTCGTTCTATCGCTATGTTGCGTTACCTATCTTTTGCTCATCAAGCCTCCCAAATTGCCATGAACCTCTAACCTTTGACACCCTTCCTAGCAAACCATTGCTTGGCTATGTTACCGCTTTACTCAGCCCCCTTATAGCGTTGCTAGTTGCAGGTGAAGTTGAAGATTGCTCCTTGGTGGACAGGATTATGTTGGGATATCACAATATCTCTTATATTATTAATGCATCTATATACTTGGTAAAGGGTGGAAGACTCGGCCTTATGCCTGGTGTTTTGTTCCACTCTTGCCGCCCTAGTTTCCGTCATACCAGTGTTATGTTCCCGGATTTTGCGTTCCTTACGCGGTTGGGTGATTTATGGGACCCCCTTGACAGTTCGCTTTGAATAAAACTCCTCCAGCAAGGCCCAACATTGGTTTGACCATTTGCCTCACCACCACCTACCTTTCCCTTGGGAGTCGCCCTCTCGAGGGTCATCTTTATTTTAGCCCCCCCCGGGCCAATGGTTGTCTAAGTGTTGGTCCAAACCGAGCGATGTCCGGCACCCCCTGGGCAACCAGGGTCTATGCCAACCCGACGTCTGGCTCATCTGGTGTGCCCTGAGAACGAGATATGTGTAGCTCCTATCGGGATTTGTCGGTACAGCGGGAGGCTTTGCTGGTCTTGTTTTACCATTGTCGAAATGTCTGGTAAACCAGGATTCCGAGTCTGATCGGGTCTTCCTGGGAGAAGGTATATCCTTCGTTGATCGCGAGAGCTTATCATGGGCTAAGTTGGGACACCCCTGCAGGGTATAATCTTTTGAAAGCCGTGCCTGCGGTTATAGGCAGATGGGAATTTGTTAATGTCCGGTTGTAGATAACTTGACACCAGATCCGAAGTAAAATGCATCAACCGTGTGTGTAGCCGTGATGGTCTCTTCTCGGAGGAGTCCGGGAAGTGAACATGGTTTTGGGTTATGTTTGACGTAAGTAGGAGTTCAGGATCACTTCTTGATCATTACTAGTTGACGACCGTTCCGTTTTCTCTCTTCTCGCTCTTATTTGCGTATGTTAGCCACCATATATGCTTAGTCGCTGCTGCAACCTCACCACTTTACCCCTTCCTTTCCCTTTAAGCTTTGCTAGTCTTGATACCCATGGTAATGGTATTGCTGACTCCTCGTGGCTCACAGATTACTACAACAACACTTGCAGGTACAGGTTGTGCGATGATCATGACGCGAGAGTGATGCTTGCTTGTTTTGGAGTTCTTCTTCTGCTTCTTCTTCGATCAGGGGATAGGTTCCAGGTTGGCAGCCTGGGCTAGCAGGGTGGATGTCGTTTGAGTTTCTGTTTGTGTTTCATCCATAGTCGGATGATGCCCTAATGTAATGTGATGTTGTATTCGTGTGGCATTGTATGCCTCTTGTATGTATCCCCATCTATTATGTAATGTTGATGTAATGATATCCACCTTGCAAATGCGTTTCAGTATGCGGGTCTATCCTTGGTGGGACCTTCGAGTTCCTTCTGGATAGGGTCGCATATTGGGCGTGATAAGTTGGTATCAGAGCCTCGACCGACCCTAGGATCCCCCTTGATTGATCGTGTAGTCTGGCCGTTGTTGAGTCTAGAAGAAAACTGTTTTTGGAGTCTAGTTATATCGGAGGGTAGGAATTCTTTTTACTCCTCAGCCCCCCTTCGTCGCTCTGGTAAGGAATCTTGACGTAGGTGTTTTGAATTACTCCTCTTCCCCTTCAAATTTTTCTTTAGGTTCATGCAGTTGGTTTTCCATTCGTTGTTCCTCAGCTCTACTCATCCGGTGCATTTCTCGTCAAGTCGACTCGAGCCTCTTCATCTTTGGATAGGGTCGCATATTGGGCGTGACATCGGCGCTTCCCGATGATCCCGTCAAGACAAGTTCAATCAAGTGCTTCACATGTGGCGGCCGAGGCCACAAGTCCTTCCAATGCACCAACAAGCGAACGATGATCTTCAACGATGATGGCACATATGACTCAATGAGTGAAGAAGAAATGGAAGCCATTGAGCACGTGGCCATGCACCGGCGCGTGAATGAAGATGAAGATGACCAAGTGATGAGGACATCAATACCATTGTTACACCCATAGCACCTGCTGCTGATGAGGACATGACTACCTTGGATACGACCAAAAATATTGCATACATGCATATTTGTCACGTGATTTCTAGTGCAAACTATTCAATAATCTATTTATGTTATACAGAACAAAAATACTTCACACACTTTTGTGTTTTGTCTAATTGCAGGTGTATGAGACATTTGTACAATTCACATATGAAGATAAGGGAGAAATGTGCTGTTCAAAAAGTTCTCTCACGTCACTTTTGGGCCAAGAGAAGATAGAGTCCAAGTCTCTCACGTTCTGGATTCAGATTCGGACTGCACACACATACCTGACTCAAAACACCAACAACTTTTTCATACGGACTCCGAATTGAGTGATTCTTTTTTTTGTTGGATACTAGATTTCGTGCACTTTCCAACCAAATTGGATTCACCTTCAAATTCGTCCGGAGCATTGAGTTATGGACGAAACAATCTGATGCTGCAGCAGAATCCGAGTCAAACTACAAGTCCAAAGGTGTTACATCACCTCCACTTGGGCCCATTGGCCTTGTACGACTTAGGGTTAGTTTTAGGCTTCCTTGGGACGTCCTCCCACCTCCTTGGTTGCCACCCCTTGCTCCTATATAAGTAGATCCATCTAGTAGCTTTTCCTTTGGGATTTGTTTAGTTAAAAGTTAGCCAATGCAACTTCGTGTACTTCGTTTGTGTCCAACGACCAAACCAACACCGCTTTCGGATCCCCACCTTTATCAATACTTCATATATATTCGCAATATTCAGATTTATTTTATCATATTCTTGCTCGTTCTTTGATTGCCTGCAGGAATAGACCTTCGTGGTCAGGTTGATCGTGCACCGACGTGGTCAATAACCTCAGGAGATTGGTTTAGCGATTGCTAAGGCGCAACGTTGTGCACGTTTGTAGTCGGACCATCAAAGTCGTCTCCACCAAATCGATAGTTATCATCTCATCGAAAGATCGGGACACCCCGCCTCTATCAAGTGGTATCAGTTTTCAGGTTGCTCGGTGAGAATTTCTAGTTTTCCCTAGACTAGATTTATTTTCTTACCTATTGTCCAAGAAAAAACCACAAAAAAAAGTTAGATCTATTCATCCTTTGTCCAAGCCAGTCCGAGCCTATGCAATTTTCTTTTCATTGTTTGCATTAATGAATTATCGGTTGCATCGTCGTGTCGAGTTGCTGGTCTTAGTGTCTATATCGTTTAGAGTTTCGAGTTCTGTTCACATTAGTCACGCCGCCGCTGCATCGTTATCCCTTCCACTGTCCACCACCCATCCATCTAATTCCACCATATGCTTCCCACCGTTCATTGTCATAATCATAGTTGAGATCGTTCACATCTTTGCTTGATCCAATCTGCATCTTATCTAGTTTGTTTTGGAAAGAGAGAGAGACAAAAAAAAGACGGAAAAAAAGAGAGAAAAAAAGTAAAAAAAAGTCAGACAAAAAGAGAAAGAAAAAGAAAAAAAGTGTGAGAAAAAAAAGAGAGAAGAGAAAAAAACAAAATTCGGATCTATCTAGACTCAATCTCGTAGTTGAATTTGGACTGGAATCAGTTTTGTGCACTGCTCAGTAAAAAAAGCATAACTTCCTCATACGAACTCCGTTTTGGCTCCACAAGTACTCAAATTAAAGCTAGCGACTAGACACATCTGAATAGTTGCAAAATCAAGTTCAATATTTGGCGTCTCAAAATCAGCTTCTAAATAGGTCTTTTTTCCCTCCGAAGTTCGCGCATACAGTTTGTTCCAGTTTTTCAGGCCAGTTTTAGAATTCTTTGACTCCTCATATCAATTCGGAATTGAGTGATTCTTTTTGCATTGGAAAGCTTGAGTTAGTAGAAAACTTTTCAAGAGGAAAGTTGGAGAGAGAGTTGTTATATATCCTGTTTGGCAGTTGTTATTCATCATTATCTTTACTGCTGTTGTGATCTTCACTTATATCTTGCTGTCCAGAACTACTTATCCTTCATTGATGCTAGTTGTGCTATGCCGTGACCTCATTAGTGTTCTAGGCTCGCGTCTCTACTCCGGTCTAACCTAGGACCAATACAATACCGTCGTTGAGCGTTTATTTAACATTGCAACTTTGAATTGATTATTGCTAATCTTTTGCTACCATATATAGCCAACCCAGCTCCACATATTTCTACACCGTGTATACGTACGTTCCCCTGGCAATCGCTTTACACAATCTTCGGAGTTATTTGACACTGCTGGTTGCCTGTCACCACCTGTCGCATGGTAAGAACTTGTAAGATATTGATAATTGCTTTACTGTGAGCACGTTACAACCACATCTAGTAGTTCATAGGAACATTATTGTCGAATTTTGTTTCTTGTTTCTACTAATCATGACAGGTTCTGGAGAAATAAGTTCTTGGACGACGAACACATCTTCACCATCACGAGAGTTGGGACAACACACACAAGCACATGGTCAGGTTATCTCTTTACCATCATTTGAGGGTAGATTTAATCCTGCTATTTATCTAGCTTGGGAGTTTGAAGTAGAACAAGTTTTTAGTTACCATGACTTTTCTGAACTTGAGCGAGTACGAGCTGCCACTAGAGCATTTACTGGTTTTGCTTCTGTTTGGTGGAGTGTGCATTGTAAGAAAAACATTGATAACCAACCCACAACTTGGAAAGATTTGAAACATGTAATGAGACAACAATTTTTCCCTCCTTATTATCGTCGTGAATTGCTTCACAAATTTGAACAATTTAAACAAGGCAATAACATTGTTCATGCTTACTACCAAGAGTTCAAATCTTATATGCATCATTGTGACATAGAAGAATCTAAGGATGATACAATGAATAGATTTTTTGGTGGTTTGAACCATGATATTCAGGCAAGATTTAGGTATATTCCTCGTTGCATTACTGGTATGTATGTTCGTGCTTGTACCTTTGAGAGACAGTTACAGGAGGATGCATTGGGTGACTACAATAACTACTATTCCAATTCATGTTCACTACCATCTATTGATTCCTCCACCGTTGCACCTACTGGAGCAGCCACACCTTAGATTGTGAGTGCGACATCATCTCAAGTGTATGGTACATTGTCATTGTCCATACCGACATCAGCTACGTCTTTGCGACAAGATAACAGTAAAGGTATTGATGATATAACTTCACATGAGAATGATGCATCACTAATTAACTTAAATACATCATGTGTTGAGTTACCTGTTGATTTGAGCACGCCACCTATTTTAGAGAATCATGTTACTATCATGAATGCATCATGTGACCAAAAAACTGAAATACCAACAATTTTGAGTGCACCCATTGAATTAACTATTGATGCAAAAGAACCAATGTCTAATCATTTTGATATGACCTCTAATCTTGGTGATGATTCTGTGTCCAATGACTTACTGCATGTTTGCTTATTTAAGGATGTTGTAGCATGTAAATTTGATGCAAGTAAGGTTTATTCACCAATATTGGGATGGTTTAATGATGAATATTATCAATCTTTTGATAGGAATAAGAGCTTCACTTATATGTGCAAACTGAGTTGCAATATTTTCATGCCTTCTACTTATGATAATATTTTGGCTTCATATTTTATGATCTATGAAAGTTACTCATGTATACATGTGTCATATGTGCAAAAATCAAGGGAAGTAAAAATGGATGACATATACATATAGAACATGTATACCATGTCTCTTTTGTTAGCCACATTTCAGATTAAGCAACGCCAAGGACGGCTTTGTTTTTAAAAAGGGGAGGATGATGAGGACATCCTTGGATACAACCAAAAATATTGCATACATGCATATTTGTCCGGTGATTTCTAGTGCAAACTATTCAATAATCTATTTATGTTATACAGAACAAAAATACTTCACATACTTTTGTGTTTTGGCTAATTGCAGGTGTATGAGACACTTGTACAATTCACTTATGAAGATAAGGGAGAAAGAGATGTTTAAGTGCTATTCAAAAAGTTCTCTCACGTCACTTTTGGGCCAAGAGAAGATAGAGTCCATGTCTCTCACGTTCTGGATTCAGATACGGACTACACAAACATACCTGACTCAAAACGCCAACAACTTTTTCATACGGACTCCGAATTGAGTGATTCTTTTTTTTGTTGGAAACTAGATTTCGTACACTTTCCAACTCAATTGGATTCACCTTCAAATTCGTCCAGAGCATTGAGTTATGGACGAAACAATCTGATGCTGCAGCAGAATCCGAGTCAAACTACAAGTCCAAAGGTGTTACATCACCTCCACTTGGGCCCATTGGCCTTGTACGACTTAGGGTTAGTTGTAGGCTGCCTTGGGACGTCGTCCCACCTCCTTGGCTGCCACCCCTTGCTCCTATATAAGTAGATCCATCTAGTAGCTTTTCCTTTGGGATTTGTTTAGTTAAAAGTTAGCCAACACAACTTCGTGTACTTCGTTTGTGTCCAACGACCAGACCAACACCGCTTTCGGATCCCCACCTTTATCAATACTTCATATATATTCACAATATTCAGATTTATTTTATCATATTCTTGCTCGTTCTTTGATTGCTTGCAGGAATAGACCTTCGTGTTCAGGTTGATCATGCACCGACGTGGTCAATAACCTCAGGAGATTGGTTTAGCGATTGCTAAGGCGCAACGTTATGCACGTTTGTAGTCGGATCGTCAAAGTAGTCTCCACCAAATCGATAGTTATCATCTCATCGAAAGATAGGGACACCCCGCCTCTATCAGCTGCTATACATACTGGACCAATTACTAGAGCTCGCGCACGCCAACTAAATTACCAGGTACTTTCGTTTCTTGGTAATGATTCTAATGTTCATGAGAATATGATGCTGCCTAAATTGGATAGATTTGTTTTGCTTACAAATGAAGGGCCTAGCTTGGAGAAGGATGAACATTGGAGCAAGAACAAGCATGGAGATGATGGCATGCGCAAGGGGAACAAGAATGGAGTTACAAGTGATGATTTTAGGACTTTGAAGCCACCATAATGGGTGCATGAAGCCTTGGACGAAATATACAAGATGCCACTTCATAAATTTTGTCCCGAGGCTATTCTAGGTGCTGCGTCACCTTATTATTGGGCCAGGCCCATGTCATTTCTAAATACATAAGTATAGGCTATTTTTAGAGTCCGTATGTGTGGGGAAACAAGAGATAGGGTTGATTTCGGACCCCTACACCAAGGGCCACAAAATTCCCCCCCTCTTATGAGGACATCAATACCATTGTTACACCCATAGCCCCTGCTGCTATACAGATTGGACCAATTACTAGAGCTCGCGCACGCGAACTAAATTACCAGGTACTTTTGTTTCTTAGTAATGATTCTAATGTTCATGAGAATATGATGCTGCCTAAATTGGATACATTTGTTTTGCTTATAAATGAAGGGCCTAGCTTGGAGAAGGATGAACATTGGAGCAAGAACAAGCATGGAGATGATGGCAAGCGCAAGGGGACCAAGAACGGAGTTACAAGTAATGATTTCAGGACTTTGAAGCCACCATAATGGGTGCATGAAGCCTTGGACGAAATATACAAGATGCCACTTCATAAATTTCGTCCCGAGGCTATTCTAGGTGCTGCGTCACCTTATTATTGGGCCAGGCCCATGTAATTTCGAAATACATAAGTATAGGCTATTTTTAGAGTTCGTATGTGTGGGGAAACAAGAGATAGGGTTGATTATGGACCCCTCCACCAAGGGCCACGAAATTCCCCCCCTCTTCCTCCATATATACAGCCCTTAGGGCATCGTTTAGACTTTGGGTTTTCTTTAGATTAAAGTTCGCCATAGCTGCAACTTCGCGTACTTCGTTTGTGTTCAACGACCAGACAAAGGCGTCACAGAACCCCACCTTGATCAATAAAGCTTTCCTCTTATATTCGCAATATCCAGATTGCAATCTTAGTTTCTTGCTTGTTCTTCGTTTGCCTGCAGGAAACAGACCTTCATGGTCAGGTTGATCGTGCTCCGGCGTGGTCAATAACCTCTCGGAGTTGGTTTAGGGATTGCTAAGGCGCGACGTCCTCGCACGTTCGTAGTCGGATCGTCAAAGTCGACTTTCTCCAAAACAAAAGCCACCATCTCATCGAAAGACGGGACACCTTTGCCTCTATCACCCTCTTTCTCCATATATACAGCCCTTAGGGCATCGTTTAGACTTTGGGTTTTGTTTAGACTAAAGTTCGCAATAGCTGCAACTTTGCGTACTTCGTTTGTGTTCAACGACCAGACAAAGGCGTCACATAACCCCACCTTGATCAATAAAGCTTTCCTCTTATATTCGTAATATCCAGATTGCAATCTTAGTTTCTTGCTTGTTCTTCCTTTGCCTGCAGGAAACAGACCATCGTGGTCAGGTTGATCGTGCTCCGGCGTGGTCAATAACCTCTCGGAGTTGGTTTAGGGATTGCTAAGGCGCGACGTCCTCGCACGTTCGTAGTCAGATCGTCAAAGTCGACTTTCTCCAAAACGAAAGCCACCATCTCTTCGAAAGACGGGACACCTTTGCCTCTATCACCCTCTTTCTCCATATATACAGCCCTTAGGGCATCGTTTAGACTTTGGGTTTTGTTTAGACTAAAGTTCGCCATAGCTTCAACTTCACGTACTTCGTTTGTGTTCAACGACCAGACAAAGGCGTCACAGAACCCCACCTTGATCAATAAAGCTTTCCTCTTATATTCGCAATATCCAGATTGCAATCATAGTTTCTTGCTTGTTCTTTGTTTGCCTGCAAGAAATAGACCTTTGTGGTCAGGTTGATCGTGCTCTGGCATGGTCAATAACCTCTCGGAGTTGATTTAGCGATTGATAAGGCGCGACGTCCTCGCACGTTCATAGTCGGGTCGTCAAGTCGACTTCCTCCAAAACGAAAGCCACCATCTCATCGAAAGATGGGACACCTTTGCCTTTATCAAATGGTATCAGATTTCCAGGTTGCTCGGTGAGATTTTCTAGTTTTTCGTAGTTTAGATCGGGTCGGTTCTTCATACCTACAGTCCACGAAAAATCCATAAAAAATTAGGGTTAGTTCATCATATCTGAACCAATCTGAGCCTTTGCATAATCTTTTTAGGGTTTTGCTTTGTTGAATTTGCAGTTGCATCATCGTGTCTAGTTGCTGTCTTAGTGTCTAGTCCTTTAGAGTTTCGAGTTCTGTCATAGTTTGTCACGCCGCCGCCGCACCATCTTCATCGCTGTTGCCATATACCACCACCGCTGCCATATGCCACCAATGCTGCCATATACCACCGATCCATATCCATATACCACCATCGCTATCATATACCATCACCGCTGCCATATCCTACCACCATATATCCACCACCAATCCGAGTTATTTACGTATTAGGTTTGTTTCCGAGATACATCTAATTTCCGATTCGTGTTTCCTTGCCTGAGTAGGTTTCGGAAAAAAAATCGTCGACCCCAGGGCAGTTTTCAGGTCAAAATTTCGGTGACCGAAAATATTTTTTACCTATCCTATTTTTAGGTCCCCAGGAGTGTTTTGAGACATTCGCCATCATGGTGATTTTTTGTCGCACTTTTTCGTCGTCGCTGCCCTGATTTCCGAAAAACAATTGTTCAAAAATTTCGTGCCCATCTTGTCAGTTTAACCTGGGAAGAGTTTTGAGACACTTCCCATTATAGTGATTTTTCGCAAAAAAAAAAGAGCAGCGCAAAAAAAGAGTGAATTTTTTTCCAGAGTGTGTTTTTCCCTTGGTTAAGTGCAACGCCGTGATTTTGTTAGTGTTCTACGCTCGTGTCTCTAGCACGGTCTAGCCTAGGACCAGCACAGTACCGTCGTTGAGCATTTATTCAACTTTGCATCTCTGAATTGATTATTGCTGACCCTTTTTGCTACCATATTATAAGCCTTTCCAGCTCCACATACATCTACGTCGTGTGTTTGACTGATGAGGACATGACTACCTTGGATACGACCAAAAATATTGCATACATGCATATTTGTCAGGTGATTTCTAGTGCAAACTATTCAATAATCTATTTATGTTATCCAGAACGAAAATACTTCACACACTTTTGTGTTTTGTCTAATTACAGGTGTATGGGATATTTGTACAATTCACATATGAAGATAAGGGAGAAAGAGATGTTTAAGTGCTGTTCAAAAAGTTCTCTCACGTCACTTTTGGGCGAAGAGAAGATAGAGTCCAAGTCTCTCACGTTCTGGATTCAGATTCGGACTGCACAGACATACCTGACTCAAAACGCCAACAACTTTTTCATACGGACTCCGAATTGGGTGATTCTTTTTTTTTTGGATTCTAGATTTTATGCTCTTTCCAGCCCAATTGGATTCACCTTCAAATTCTTCCGGACCGTTGAGATATCGACGAAACAATCAGACGCTGCAGCAGAATCCGAGTCAAACAACAAGTCCAAAGGTGTTGCATCACCTCCACTTGGGCCCATTGGCCTTGTACAACCTAGGGTTAGTTTTAGGCTGCCATGGGACATCCTCCCACCTCCTAGTCCGCCACCCCTTGCTCCTATATAAGTAGATCCATCTAGTAGCTTTTCCCTTGGGATTTGTTTAGTTAAAAATTAGCCATTGCAACTTCGTGTACTTCGTTTGTGTCCAACGACCAGACCAAGACCGCTTACGGATCCCCACCTTTATCAATACTTCATACATATTCGCAATATTCAAATTGCTTTTATCATATTCTTGCTTGTTCTTCGATTGCTTGCAGGAATAGACCTTCGTGGTCAGGTTGATCGTGCTCCGGCGTGGTCAATAACCTCAGGAGATTGGTTTAGCGATTGCTAAGGCGCAATGTCGTGCACGTTTGTAGTCGGATCGTGAAAGTCGTCTCCACCAAATCGATAGTTATCATCTCATCGAAAGATCGGGACACCCTCGCCGCTATCAAGTGGTATCAGTTTTCAGGTTGTTCGGTGAGAATTTCCAGTTTTCCTAGATTAGATTTATTTTCTTACCTATTGTCCAAGAAAGAGCCACAAAAAAAGTTAGATCTATTCATCCTTTGTCCAACCAATCTGAGCCTTGGCAATTTTCTTTTCATTGTTTGCATTGTTGAATTATTGGCTGCATCATCGTGTCGTGTTGCTGGTCTTAGTGTCTAGTTCGTTTAGAGTTTCGAGTTCTGTTCACATTTGTCACGCCACCGCTGCATCGTTATTCCTTCCGCTGTCCACCATCCATCCATCAGTTTCCACCACGTGCTACCCACCGTTCATTGTCATAATCATAGTTGAGATCATTCACATCTTCGCTTGATCCAATTTGCATCTCATCTAGTTTGTTTGGAACGATAGAGAGAAAAAAAGAGAAAAAAGTAAAAAAAAGTCAGAGAAAAAAAAGAGAGAAAAAAGTAAAAAAAAAGTCAGAGAAAAAAAAGAGAGAAAGAAAAAGAGAAAAAAAGTGTGAGAAAAAAAAGAGAGAAGAGAAAAAAAACAAAATTCGGATCTATCTAGACTCAATCTCGTAGTTGAATTCGGACTGGAATCTGTTTTGTGTACTGTTTAGTAAAAAAGGCATAACTTTCTCATACGAACTCCGTTTTGGCTCCACAAGTACTCAAATTAAAGCTAGCGACTAGACGCATCTGAATAGTTGCAAAAGCTAGTTCAATATTTAGCATCTCAAAATGAGCTTCTAAATAGGTCTTTTTGCCCTCCGAAGTTCGCGCATACAGTTTGTTCTAGTTTTTCAGGCCAGTTTTAGAATTCTTTAACTCCTCATATCAATTCAGAATTGAGTGATTCTTTTTGCATTGGAAAGATTGAGTTAGTAGCAAACTTTTCAAGAGGAAAGTTGGAGAGAGAGTTGTTATATATCCTGCTTGGCAGTTGTTATTCATCATTATCTTTACTGCCGTTGCGATCTTCACTTATATCTTGCTGTCCAGAGCTACTTATCCTTCATTGATGCTAGTTGTGCTATGCCGTGACCTCATTAGTGTTCTAGGCTTGCGTCTCTAGTCCGGTCTAGCCTAGGACCAACATAGTACCGTCGTTGAACGTTTATTCAACATTGCATCTTTGAATTGATTATTGCTAATCTTTTGCTACCATATATAGCCAACCCAGCTCCACATATTTCTACACTGTGTATACGTACGTTCCTCTGGCAATCGCTTTACACAATCTTTAGAGTTACTTGACACCGCTGGTTGCCTGTCACCACCTGCCGCATGGTAAGAACTTGTAAGATATTGATATTTGCTTTACTGTGAGCACTTTACAACCACACCCTAGTAGTGCATAGGAACATTATTCTTGAATTTTGTTTCTTGTTTCTACTAATCATGACAGGTTCCGGAGAAAGAAGTTCTTGGACGACGAACACATCTTCACCATCACGAGAGTTGGGACAACACACACAAGCACATGGTTAGGTTATCACTTTACCATCATTTGAGGGTAGATTTAATCCTGCTATTTATCTAGCTTGGGAGTTTGAAGTAGAACAAGTTTTTAGTTACCATGACTTTTCTGAACTTGAGCGAGTACGAGCTACCACTAGAGCATTTACTGGTTTTACTTCTGTTTGGTGGAGTGTGCATTGCAAGAAAAACATTGATAACCAACCCACAACTTGGAAAGATTTGAAACATGTAATGAGACAACAATTTTTCCCTCGTTACTATCGTCATGAATTGCTTCGCAAATTTGAACAATTTAAACAAGGCAATAACACTGTTCATGCTTACTACCAAGAGTTCAAATCTTATATGCGTCATTGTGACATAGAAGAATCTGAGGATGATATAATGAATAGATTTTTTGGTGGTTTGAACCATGATATTCAGGCAAGATTTAGGTATATTCCTTGTTGCATTATTGGTATGTATGTTCGTGCTTGTACCTTTGAGAGACAGTTACAGGAGGATGCATTGGGTGACTACAACAACTACTATTCCAATTCATGCTCACTACCATCGGTTGATTCCTCCACCATTGCACCTACTAGAGTAGCCACACCTCGGATTGTGAGTGCGACATCATCTCAAGTGTATGGTGCATTGTCATTGTCCATACCGACATCAGCTACGTCTTTGCGACAAGGTAACAGTATATGTATTGATGATATAACTTCACATGAGAATGATGCATCCCTAATTAACTTAAATACATCATGTGTTGAGTTACCTGTTGATTTGAGCATGCCACCTATTTTAGAGAATCATGTTACTATCATGAATGCATCATGTGATCAAACAACTGAAATACCAACAATTTTGAGTGCACCCATTGAATTAACTATTGATGCAAAAGAACCAATGTTTAATCATTTTGATATGACCTCTAATCTTGGTGATGATTCTATGTCCGATGACTTACTGCATGTTTGCTTATTTAAGCATGTTGTAGCATTTAAATTTGATGCAAATAAGGTTTATTCACCAATGTTGGGATGGTTTAATGATGAATATTGTCAATCCTTTGATAGGAATAAGAGCTTCACTTATATGTGCAAACTGAGTTGCAATATTTTCATGCCTTCTACTTATGATAATATTTTGCCTTTATATTTTATGATATATGAAAGTTACTCACGTATACATGTGTCATATGTACAAAAATCAAGGGAAGTAAAAATGGATGACATATACATATACAACATGTATACCATGTCTCTTTTCTTAGCCACATTTCAGATTAAGCAACGCCGAGGACGGCTTTGTCTTCAAAAATGGGAGGATGATGAGGACATGACTACCTTGGATACGACCAAAAATATTGCATACATGCATATTTGTCAGGTGATTTCTAGTGCAAACTATTCAATAATCTATTTATGTTATCCAGAACGAATATACTTCACACACTTTTGTGTTTTGTCTAATTACAGGTGTATGGGATATTTGTACAATTCACATATGAAGATAAGGGAGAAAGAGATGTTTAAGTGCTGTTCAAAAAGTTCTCTCACGTCACTTTTGGGCCAAGAGAAGATAGAGTCCAAGTCTCTCACGTTCTGGATTCAGATTCGGACTGCACAGACATACCTGACTCAAAGCGCCAACAACTTTTTCATACGGACTCCGAATTGGGTGATTCTTTTTTTGTTGGATTCTAGATTTTATGCTCTTTCCAGACCAATTGGATTCACCTTCAAATTCTTCCGGAGCATTGAGATATCGATGAAACAATCAGACGCTGCAGCAGAATCCGAGTCAAACAACAAGTCCAAAGGTGTTGCATCACCTCCACTTGGGCCCATTGGCCTTGTACGACCTAGGGTTAGTTTTAGGCTGCCTTGGGACATCCTCCCACCTCCTAGGCCGCCACCCCTTGCTCCTATATAAGTAGATCCATCTAGTAGCTTTTCCCTTGGGATTTGTTTAGTTAAAAATTAGCCATTGCAACTTCGTGTACTTCGTTTGTGTCCAACGACCAGACCAAGACCGCTTACGGATCCCCACCTTTATCAATACTTCATACATATTCGCAATATTCAAATTGCTTTTATCATATTCTTGCTTGTTCTTCGATTGCTTGTAGGAATAGACCTTCGTGGTCAGGTTGATCGTGCTCCGGCGTGGTCAATAACCTCAGGAGATTGGTTTAGAGATTGCTAAGGCGCAATGTCGTGCACGTTTGTAGTCGGATCATGAAAGTCGTCTCCACCAAATCGATAGTTATCATCTCATCGAAAGATCGGGACACCCTCGCCGCTATCATTGACTCTCCCTGGTAATCGCTCTATCCAAGCTTTGAGAGTTTTGACTACAACGGTTGCCGATCACCGCCTGCTGTTGGGTAAGAACTGGTAAGAATGTGAGATTTGCTTGATAGATTTGTGACACCCACCACCACCTCTTGTTAGTGCTCTGTAGGATCATATTCTTGTGTGTTTCTAGTGCTGCTAACCATGCCAGGATCACAAGCCGACGAGACTGACTGGGAGAACATGACGAATAAGGAGTTGCATGATAAATTTCAGCAAATGATGAGTGGACAGGTGCAAGATGTGCTAAACATATTTGAAAAGGCCATGGAGAAGATAGATGGCATGGAGAATACGTTTGAAACAAAGCTCGATAACAAGTTTAATGAATTGCTCGCGCGTCTTCCACCACCACCACCCGCTGCACCTAACGCACCTCTACAACAACAACAACAACAACAACAACAACAACAACAACAACAACAACAACAACAACAACAACAACAACAACAACGACGACGACGACGACGACGACTACCACCACGTCGCGAAACAGCCCTCCACCGAGCGAGCCATGTCCCTCTTGCGTTTGGCCAAACTGTTGGTGCTGCTGGTTATACTTCTGTGGCTCCTACTGCTGATGCGGAGGAGGATGATTATGTGGGAGATTACGAGGATGAGGTTGATCAAAATCAGAACTACTTGCAACCACCTGCACCACAACAACCAAGTCGTCCACATGCAAATTATCACAATGGTAGGGCTCTCCCTAAGGTACGAGATCATGACCATCTTCCTAAACTGAAATTGAATATTCCACCATTTGAGGGTAGATATGTTCCTGATATATATCTTACTTGGGAGTTAGAAACTGAACAACGATTTACATGTTTACAATATCCTGAGGAGAGACAGGTTGCCGCTGCTGTTTGTGCTTTCACTAGTTTTGCATGTGTATGGTGGTCTGAACATTGTAGATTATATCCTATTCCAACTACTTGGGCTGCTTTGAAAACTGCTATGCGTACTCGTTGGGTTCCACCATATTATCAACGTGAATTGCTTCAAAAATTGCAGCGCTTAAGACAAGTGAAAATTTTTGTAGAAGAATATTATCAGGAATTACAAACTGGCATGATTAGATGTGGTATTGTTGAGGAGAATGAAGCTATGGTTGCATGTTTTATGGGTGGATTAAATAGAGAGATGCAGACCATTCTAGAGTATAAGGAGTATACTAATATCACTCGTTTATTCCATCTTGCTTGTAAAGCTGAACGTGAAGTGCAGGATCCACAAGAATTGGCGCAAACTAACTTTTCCGCAGGCCGACCTTCATCATGGACACCGCGTGCATCTTCTACTTCAACTACACCAGCATCTCCATCAGGTGCCACCTCCAGCTGTGATACAAGAAAGCAGGCACAACCACCATTATCTGCCAAAAGCGCACCTGCCGGGCCTCCATAGAGTTCTTCTTCTTCCATGGCATCAACAGGGCACACAAGTGATATTATTTGTCGTTGTTGTAAGGGAAGAGGTCATTATGCGAGAGAATGCAAATCTCAGCGTGTGATGTTTGCTACTGAGGATGGTGGGTATGAGTCCGCTAGTGACTATGATGAGGAGACTTTGGCTCTTATTACACGTGAAGAACATGGTGGAGATGATTCTGATCATGAGACACATACATGGCTCCTGAAGACGCTGACAGGTATGAATGTTTAGTTGCTCAACTTGTTTCGAGTGTGCAGGTCACACAAGCTGAGCAAAATCAGAGGCACAATTTGTTCCATACAAAGGGTGTTGTGAAGGAACATTCTGTGCGAGTCATCATAGACGGAGGGAGCTGCAACAACTTGGCTAGCATGGAGATGGTGGAGAAGCTATCTCTCACCACAAGACCACATCCACATCCTTACTACATCCAATGGTTCAACAACAGCGGCAAGGTTAAGGTAACACGTACTGTTCGTGTGCATTTTAGTATCTCTACATATGCTGATTATGTTGATTGTGATGTGGTACCTATGCAAGCATGCTCCTTATTACTTGGTTGACCATGGCAATTTGATAAAAATTCTGTACACCATGGTAGAAACAATCAGTATACTCTTCTTCATAAGGATAAAAATATTACTTTGCTTCCTATGACTCCTGATTCCATTTTGAAAGATGATATTAATAGAGCTAATAAAGCAAAACAGGAGAAAAATAAGAGTGAAAATCAGATTGTGGCAAAAGAATTTGAGCAACAAATGAAGCCTAATAGTAAACCACCCAGTGTTGCTTCTGAAATTAAATTGAAAAGTGCATGTTTACTTTCCACTAAATCTAATATTGATGAGCTAGATTTCAGCAAATCTGTTTGCTATGCTTTTGTGTGCAAAGAGGCATTATTTTCATTCGAGGACGTGCCTTCCTCTTTGCCTCCTGCTGTCACTAACATTTTGCGGGAGTTCGCTGACGTCTTTCCACAAGACGTGCCACCGGGATTACCTCCCATTTGAGGGATTGAGCATCAGATTGACTTAATTCCCGGTGCATCGTTACCCAACCGTGCACCATACCGTACCAATCCAGAGGAGACGAAGGAGATTATGCGTCAAGTACAAGAGCTGCTCGACAAAGGTTATATACGCGAATCCCTTAGTCCTTGTGTTGTTCCTATTATTCTAGTGCCGAAAAAGGATGGTACATCACGTATGTGTGTTGATTGTAGAGGCATTAATAATATTACTATTCGTTATCGTCATCCTATCCCTAGGCTAGATGATATGCTTGATGAATTGAGTGGCTCTACAATATTCTCCAAAGTTGATTTGCGTAGTGGATACCATCAAATTCGTATGAAATTGGGAGATCAATGGAAAACAACATTTAAAACTAAGTTTGGATTATATGAGTGGTTAGTCATGCCTTTTGGGTTAACTAATGCACATAGTACTTTCATGAGATTAATGTACGAAGTTTTACGTGCTTTCATTGGACGATTTGTGGTAGTTTACTTTGATGACATATTGATTTATAGCAGATCTTTGGAAGAACATTTGGAACATTTACGTGCTGTTTTTATTGCTCTACGTGATGCACGTTTGTTTGGTAACCTTGGGAAGTGCACCTTTTGCACCGACCGAGTATCTTTTCTTGGCTATGTTGTTACTCCACAGGGAATTGAAGTTGACAAAGCCAAGATTGAAGCTATTGAGAGTTGGCCGCAGCCCAAAACGGTCACACAAGTGAGGAGTTTTCTTGGCCTCGCTGGATTCTATAGGCGTTTTGTGAGAGATTTCAGCACCATTGCTGCACCTCTCAACGAGCTTACAAAGAAGGATGTGCCTTTTGTTTGGGGTACCGCACAGGAAGAAGCCTTCACGGTATTGAAAGATAAGTTGACACATGCTCCTTTACTCCAACTTCCTGATTTTAATAAGACTTTTGAGCTTGAATGTGATGCTAGTGGAATTGGATTAGGAGGTGTGTTATTACAAGATGGCAAACCTGTTGCATACTTTTCTGAAAAAATGAGTGGGCCTAGTCTGAATTATTCTACTTATGATAAAGAATTATATACTCTTGTTTGGACTCTAGAAACATGGCAACATTATTTATGGCCCAAAGAATTTGTTAGACATTCTGATCATGAATCTTTGAAACATATTAAAAGTCAAGCTAAACTGAATCGTAGACATGCTAAATGGGTTGAATTCATTAAGATTTTCCCTTATGTCATTAAACACAAGAGGGGAAAAGAAAATGTTAGTGCCGATGCATTGTCTCGTCGCTATACTATGCTTTCACAACTTGACTTCAAACTATTTGGTTTGGAGACCATCAAAGATCAATATGTGCATGATGCTGATTTTAAAGATGTAATGCAGAATTGTAAAGAAGGAAGAATGTGGAACAAGTTTGTCGTTAACGATGGATTTGTGTTTCGTGCTAAGAAGCTATGCATTCCAGCTAGCTCCGTTCGTCTTTTTTTATTCCAGGAGGCGCATGGAGGAGGATTAATGGGACACTTTGGCGTGAAGAAGACGGAGGACATACTTGCAACACATTTCTTTTGGCCAAAGATGAGACGGGGTGTTGAGCATTTTATTGCTCACTGCACTACATGTCAAAAAGCTAAGTCACGACTCAATCCTCGTGGTTTATATATGCCTTTGCCTGTACCTAGTGTTCCTTGGGAGGATATATCTATGGACTTTGTTTTAGGTTTACCTAGAACAAAGAAGGGGAGGGATAGCATATTTGTTGTCGTGGATAGATTCTTGAAAATGGCACACTTTATACCATGTCATAAAAATGATGATGATGTTAATGTTGCTGATTTGTTCTTTCGTGAAATTATTCGCTTGCATGGTGTGCCAAATACTATTGTTTCAGATCGTGATACTAAATTTCTTAGCCACTTTTGGAGATGTTTATGGGCTAAGTTGGGGACTAAACTGCTTTTTAGTACTACTTGTCACCCCCAAACTGATGGACAAACTGAAGTAGTCAATAGAACATTGTCTACTATGCTTAGGGCTTTTTTGAAGAATAATACAAAAATGTGGGAGGAATGATTGCCTCATATTGAATTTGCTTATAATCGTTCATTGCATTCTACTACTAAGATGTGCCCTTTTGAAGTTGTGTATGGTTTCCTACCTCGTGCACCTATTGATTTGTTGCTTTTTCCATCTTCGGAGAAGGTTAATTTTGATGCTAAACAACATGCTGAATTGATTTTAAAAATGCATTAGTTAACTAAGGAAAACATTGAGCGTATGAATGCTAAATATAAACTTGCTGGAGATAAGGGTAGAAAACATCTTGTGTTTGCGCCTGGAGATCTTGTTTGGTTACATTTCCGTAAGGATAGATTTCTTGATTTGCGCAAAGCAAAGCTAATGCCACGTGTTGATGGTCCCTTTAAGGTGTTGGAGAAAATAAATGATAATGCATATAAACTTGAGCTGCCTGCAGATTTTGGGGTTAGTCCCACTTTTAACATTGCAGATTTGAAGCCTTATTTGGGTGAGGAAGATGAACTTCCGTCGAGGGCGACTTCATTTCAAGAAGGGGAGGATGATGAGGACATCAATACCATTGTTACACCCACAGCCCCTGCTGCTATACATACTGGACCAATTACTAGAGCTCGCGCACGCCAACTAAATTACCAGGTACTTCCGTTTCTTGGTAATGATTCTAATGTTCATGAGAATATGATGCTGCCTAAATTGGATACATTTGTTTTTCTTACAAATGAAGGGCCTAGCTTGGAGAAGGATGAACATTGGAGCAAGAACAAGCATGGAAATGATGGCATGCACATGGGGAACAAGAACGGAGTTACAAGTGATGATTTTAGGACTTTGAAGCCACCATAATGGGTGCATGAAGCCTTGGACGAAATATACAAGATGCCACTTCATAAATTTTGTCCCGAGGCTATTCTAGGTGCTGCATCACCTTACTATTGGGCCAGGCCCATGTAATTTCGAAATACATAAGTATATGCTATTTTTGGAGTCCGTATGTGTGGGGAAACAAGAGATAGGGTTGATTTCGGACCCCTCCACCAAGGGCCACGAAAGCCCCCCCTCTTTCTCCATATATACAGCCCTTAGGGCATCGTTTAGACTTTGGGTTTTGTTTAGACTAAAGTTCGCCATAGCTGCAACTTTGCGTACTTTGTTTGTGTTCAACGACCAGACAAAGGCGTCACATAACCCCACCTTGATCAATAAAGCTTTCCTCTTATATTCGTAATATCCAGATTGCAATCTTAGTTTCTTGCTTGTTCTTCATTTGCCTGCAGGAAACAGACCATCGTGGTCAGGTTGATCGTGCTCCGGCGTGGTCAATAACCTCTCGGAGTTGGTTTAGCGATTGCTAAGGCGCGACGTCCTCGCACGTTCGTAGTCGGATCGTCAAAGTTGATGATGCGAAGCATCCTACGTCCATCACCATGTCAAGAGTCCGTTTGGCAAGTGACACGTGCGACCTCTACTTCTCATACATAAAGGTGAATCTTATCCTTTACACGTGTTCACTTGACCCCTTCGAGGATGGTATACTACTTGACATTCCACTCGTGTGCATACATAGGTATTGTCGGAACATCATGGACGAGGAGGAGTGCGAGCACAAGTGTAAAACTACACCATCCGTGAGTGAGGCATGGAAGAGAAGGAAGAAGAGGACCCGCCCTGTCTGGAACGAGCGGTACTACCACCCACACCAGGCGGTACTACCGCTGAAGGCACACCGGCAGTACAACCGCTCGACTATCTCCCAACTACCGGCCCAACTTCTGTATTCGAGCGGTGGAAGACCGGTACAGCCCCGGTTCTCCCCCCAAGCTGCGACAAGACCGGTACAACCGGCCCTATCACCGGTACAACCGCTCCCTACCTTCGCGAGCACCTCGAGAAACCGGTATCTGAGCTCCTAGCGGTACAACCGCTCACACATCCGGTACAACCGCCCTGCCTGTGCGCGGCGAGAGGGGTTTCACCCCATGTATCCCCTAACTTACCCCTTGGACTATATATACTTGTCCCTTAGCTCCATACTAGGATTAGCAAATATGATAGCTCATTCTTA
Source organism: Triticum aestivum (assembly GCF_018294505.1). Taxonomy (NCBI): domain Eukaryota; kingdom Viridiplantae; phylum Streptophyta; class Magnoliopsida; order Poales; family Poaceae; genus Triticum; species Triticum aestivum. The sequence continues at coordinate 335,113,631 of NC_057804.1, read as the reverse complement.
GGTGAGCTTTGCTCCTACCTCTACTCTTGAGAGAGAGAGAGAGAGAGAGACTACCACTCCATTGGAGGCCAAGACCTCCATCTAGGAGAAGATCCTGCGGGATATCATCAAGACCCCCTCGTGGGAAGATCCGTCTAGGATATCATCAAGACCTCCTCTTGGAGATGAACCTTACCTTGTATCTTTCTCTTTGTTGTTCATGTACCTTGTGATCTTGTGCGTTTGATTGTCTAGTGGATGTGTGATTACACTTGTTCTTGAGTGTTTCCCCTTGCGATTTCTCTCGTTCCTCCCCGTGTTTCTCCGTGTGTCCTTCCGCTTGTTCGTCGTGTTACCCGTAGGATCCACTCCAAACGTGAAAGATCGTCCACATAGGGTTCCGCCCTACATCATCTATGGTATCATGAGCCACGTTGATCACGTTTTTGGAGCCCCTACCCCGTGTTTTCTAGCTTGATTTTGTTGTTTTCGTCCTAAATCCGAAAATCCCCACCAAAAATAGCCCCCAATTTTTTTTTGTGATTTGTTGGTTCAATGATGTTTTGTTGATTTTGTTCCGTGGATTTGCTTGGCTTCAAGTGGATCTAGCATTCCCCCAAGTTTCCCCTCTTCCCGTCCACGAAATCCATCCAATTTTACCCCCGAAATCATCCATTTCCGCCCCAAAATCGCACCCCGATTCGATCTGTGAAGAATCCCGACACGAGCGGTACTACTGCCCCTCCGAGCGGTACTACCGCTGAGCACCACAAGCGGTACTACCGCCCCCCAAGCAGTACTACCGCCCCTCCCAGTTTCAGCGTTCCAAGTTTCACCGTTTTGCCCATAACTAATTCATCCGGAGTCCGTTTTTGACGTTCTTTAGCTCGTTTTGAAGCTATTGACATCCCCCATCCCACAAAAATACTACCAACACTATTTGACTCCATCATTTTTTCCAAAATTTGGCAAGTTTGCCTAGGCCCTCAACCATATCATCCGCATAGCCACTACCGACTTCCGCAACCTAACCCATTTTGTTCCCCTTAGCATTAGTGGTTGCTTGAGTAGTGATTCGAGTCTCCTAAGGTGTTTCGGCTACTTAGGGACAATTGCTTCTTCATCAACCACCACCTCCACTTCCGCATTGCCTAGAGCAAAACCACCACAGCTTTCCGCTACCACCATTTGACATTTGTCATTTGAGATTTTGAGTTCGCGGTTTTTCCGTTTCCTAAGGTGTTTCGGCTACTTAGGGACGAGTCTCCATCATCTTGGTATCTACATCAAGAACACCGCTACTCATCATCCCAACGGACGGTAACCTCGACGACACCATTGTATATTCCCTTGCACTTGCATTGTTAACCCCTAGCCCATTTTGCGTTACTTGCCTATCAAGACTAGCCATTTGAGTATTGCCGGCAACGTGACTTGTGCACATTAGTGATCATACTTCCCATAGCATACATACCATACCATTGTGGTGCATATATTGGTATCATATCTTGTGTCACAAGTTTGTTCCCGCATATACACAATTCCTATCTTGGTTTGTGCATTGTGCAAAAGTGGCCATATCAAAGAGAGAGAGAGAGAGAGAGAGAGAGAGAGAGAGAGAGAATAAAGCTTTTAAGCAAAGAAAGAGAGCAAAGAGCTTGTAAGCAATAGCCATAGCATCACAATATATCATATGTTATCATACTTGATGATTTTGGATCATTGTGTGTGAAACACCGGGAACCATACATATATATAATACTTGGGATAGAAAGTTTATCCATTTTGCAACTTATAGGTTGTGCACAAGTGTCGTATCCGCCTATTGAGCAATCGTGCTAGCGTCTCTCTTGAGTTGTGCAACACGAGCGTTTTCCTTGGATTCCACATTTTGTGCTCATTCCTTGGTTGCACGACCCCATTTATCTATCTGTGTGTGTGTTTCCGTGTGCCACATATTGCTATTGGGTTACTTGTTTCGCTTGCGAATTTGTGAATCTCTTTCAACATTATTGACTCTTGCTAACACTTTGCATCAAATTTTTGTGCCACTATCCTCACCAAGCTCTACCATAAGCTTTACTTGATAGGTGTGAGTGAACAAGTCCGGTACCAATTCCACTATTCTTTCATTTCACATTGAGTGAAACGGGATACATCCTCAACTTTGGGAAAAGGTAACTTGGTATTGTTTATCTCATTTCCTACTCACCTTTGCTCGAGTTTTGTGATGGATAGGCAAGGCATTTCCCCTCCGGTCTACAACAACAATGACGAGTTCGATGCCACGGAAAACAACTACGACGCCAAGATGAAAGCTCAAATGGAGGCCCTCATCAAGTGCTGCAAGTGATCTTCCTCATCTTCGAGAAGACGCTCAAGAGCACATCCTTCCGAGCTACCATCTCCGGCAAGATCACATCGGCATCGACACCATCACCAACAAGAACGTGAAGATCAAGAGCTCAACACCAACAACCGCTCAACAACTTCACCATCTCCCTTGGCATCTTCGCCAAGCGACTTCAAGGCGTCTTCGCCTACGGACATACGACATCTTCGCCAACAAGAACCTCAAGGCTACGCTCAAGAGAAGCTTACCAAGCTCAAGTCCGCGACTTCCACGAGATACTACGACCTCGACATCGACCACGCGGTTCCTTTCTATGGGACTCATGAACCCGAGGAGTATCTCGAGTGGGAGCGCTTAATGGACGACTACCTCAAGCTACATCAAGTTCCTCCCGAAGATCAAGTGAAGTGCGCCACAAGAAACTTCCACGACTACGCCTCAACTTGGTGGCTTCACACAACTTCGGAGTACTACGACATGAGTTGGCCCAAGACGAAGAGAGCTTTGTGGTGAGAGTTCGTGCCTCCAACCTACACGGAACAACTTCGACGCCAATTGGAGAACACCATCCAAGGATCCAGGTCCATCGACAAGTACTTCAAGGAGATGAAGATTGCCTTGCGACGAGCCGGTGTGGACGACCCCATTTTGATGAAGTTCCACTTCATGATGGGATTGAACAACGACATCTCCAAGACTATCTTCCTCGAGAACTATAAGTCCATCGACGACTACTACATTGGTGCTCTCAAGGCGGAACAAGAACTCATGAAGGCCAAGGCTTATCCACCCCAAGCAAACTTCGCGGCGACCAAGCTCTACGACAAGTATGAGGCTAGTACCACCACGATGTCCAAGCCCGACAAGCTCCAAGACGATGCTCCCAAGTGCGGCTTCACCGCCATCCCTCTTTGTGGCATTGATGATGCCGAGTCTACCTTGACTCTTTTTCAAGATGGTGCAGCGACAAGTACGACTACAGAGACCTTCAAGGACCAAGCTTTGGAGGCAAGCGACAAGGTGGCGAGCAAGGATGATGCTTCCATCTTAGGAGGCGAGAGTGATGATGTGCCATCTTCGGCCTTCATCAACGGTGATGGTGACGAGATGATCGGGCATGGGATTTTCCCTTCGGTCATGGAGGAGAGTGATGATGTGCCATCTTCAGCCTTCATCCATGGCGACGGCGATGAGATGGTTGAGTATTTCACCTCGACCACGGTGACGTATGATGACTTGAGTGACTTGTGCCACCATATTGAGAGTGAGAGTGCCTTCACCACTAGTCCTATATATGATGTGTTGCCACGAATCCCCTGTGAGGAGAGCCACAACCCCCACCACTTGAGTGAGATGAGTGACTACACCATACGTGAGTTTGAGTGCACCTATTTTGAGAGAGTGAGTGAACCACCACATAGAGAGAGTGAGATAGTTGATAGGTCATGTGAGGCCACTTTCAACACTAATGACTTGACCTCTACCTTTATTGTGTCTTCTCATTTGGTGCTAGGTCCCATTAATGATGACACGCCGATCCTCGACGACTTCGTCCTCCCTATGTACAAGACGATGGCCATGGTGGAATATGATGCACCCCTCACATGGTTCCATCAAGATGAAGATGACCACCATTTGGTCTTTACCACCTCACCTACACCACTTGAGTGGAATGACAAAGGTAACATAGGTGACGGTGATGCTCTAGTCCCACTAGTGGACATTCTTGACATTGATTGCTTGCATGATGTTGATCCACCTAGTACCTTGCTTCGTTCTAGTATGATTTCCCCATGTGATGATTTGCCCATTTATGATGAGTACGAAGATTCTCATGTGGAGCCTATTAGTTGTGATGCCATGTTACATATGATTTCTTGTGACAATTCTTTACGTCACATCATGTTTGCTAATCTGCTTAACTTGTCATATGCTATGCATGAGATCCATCATATGTCTTATTTGCAATCTCTTCATAGTGACTATGCATATGCCACTAACATAAACCCAATTTGCACATATGGCATAGATGAGAAGCCCATGGTTACCGGCATTTGTTTTTCTTGTGATGATATTGATATGCTCCCTTTGCATCATTTATGTTATATGCCATGCCATGCCCACCTAGCTTCGGATATGCATTGTTTTGGATGTTGTCCATTTTTTCCATATGATGTTTCAAATGTTGTTCATGAGGAGACCCCCATAGTTTCCTCATACATGTTAGGAGATTTTGATCCATCACATCCATTGCATGATCCCAATACCTGTGTGCACCATATGCTCCCCATGAATAAGCATGCTATTGATGTGCCATATACTTGCATTCTCAATTTGTGTCCCCATTGTGTCATACACAATAACTATTCTTTCATGATGGATGACAAGTTCTTATACCATGCATAAAATTTCTTTGAGCATTTCTTATCTTGTGCTAAATCACATGTGCACATACACATCATGATGGATGATGTGTACATTTACCACGTGCAAAATTTCTTTGGTTTGTGTGATGCGGAGAATCCTACGGTCGTCACCATGTCAAGAGTCCGTTTGGCAAGTGACACATGCGACCTCCACTTCTAATACATAAAGGTGAATCTTCTCCTTTACACGTGCTCACTTGACCCCTTCGTGGATGGTATACTACTTGACACTCCACCCGTTTGCATGCATATGTATTTCCGGAGCTTCACGGACGACGAGGAGTTGTGCAAGCGCCAAGGAACACCTACACCATCCGCGAGGGAAGCATGGAAGAGAAGGCGGAAGAAGAACGAGCTGCGGAGTCTACAGCGACCGGACGACCGGAAGCCACCGGACGTCCGACCCTCTACAGCGCCCGGACGACCGGCGCCCACCGGACGTCCACTACCTGACGCATCCGAAACGGCCAGCCGACGAAAGCTACAACGGCCGGACGTCCGACCAAGACCAGACGACCGGCAACCGGACGACCGCCATCTCCGGACGACCGATGCAACTTCATCCGAGCCGAATTTGCGGAAGTGCCCTTCCGGACGTCCGGACCTCCGCGAGCGACCGAACGAACGGTAAGGACCGGACGTCCGCTGCCTGTGTGTGCAGCCGGGCCTTTTGGCCTTGTATCTCTCTCCCACTTACCCCTTCATGGCTTAGACTATAAATAGACCTTTCCCTCATCCTTTCTAGGGTTAGCAAAGTGATAGCTAATTTTTATGTGAGTTTTGCTCCTACCTATCTCTACTCTTGAGAGAGAGAGAGACCACTACTCCATTGGAGGCCAAGACCTCCATCTAGGAGAAGATCCAGCGGGATATCATCAAGACCCCCTCGTGGGAAGATCCGTCTAGGATATCATCAAGACCTCCTCTTGGAGATGAACCTTACCTTGTATCTTTCCCTTTGTTGTTCATGTACCTTGTGATCTTGTGTGTTTGATTGTCTAGTGGATGTGTGATTAGACTTGTTCTTGAGTGTTTCCCCTTGTGATTTCTCTCCATTCTTCCCTGTGTTCATCGTGCTCTTCGAGGGATCCCACTCCAAACGTGAAAGATCGGCCTACACCGGGTTAGCCCCGCATCATATGGTATCATAAGCCACGTTTATCACGTATTTGGAGTCCTTCCCACTGTTTTCTAGCCTTGTTTTGTTGTGTTCTTCCCCAAAATCCGAAAATCCCCACCAAAAATAGCCCCAAATTTTTTTGTGATTTGTTGGTTTGATGATGTTTTGTTGAATTTGATCCATGGATTTGCTTGGTTTCAAGTGGATCTAGCATTTCCCCAAGTTTCCCCATCTTCCATCCACAAAATCTCGTCAATTTTGAAGCTGAAATCTCCATTTTCCGCCCAAAATCGCGTCCCGGAACTCAATTCTCGCGTTGACCCCGACCCACCGGACGACCGGCGTTTTACGGACGTCCGGACCCCCACGAAGCACCGGACGACCGGCGTTTTACGGACGTCCGGACCCCCACGAAGCACCGAACGTCCGACCTTTCCCGGACGACCGGAACCCTGATCCCGAGCTGAAACAGCGGATTTCCGACCCGACCGGACATCCGGCCACCAGACATCCGTCCATTAGCGGACGTCTGCTACCTGTAGATTTTGACTTCAGCTGATTCTTATTTCGGCAATAACTAATTCATCCGAACTCCGATTTTGACGTTCTTTAGCTCGTTTTGAAGCTCTTGACATCCCCCTTCCCACGAAAATACTACCAACATCATTTGACTCCATCAAAATTTTGGAACTTTGGCATCTTTTCCTAGGCCTTCGACCATATAATCCGCATAGCCACCACCAACTTCCGTAACCTAACCAATTTTGTTCCCTATTATATATGTGGTTGGTTGAGTAGTGATTCGAGTCTCCTAAGGTGTTTCAGCTACTTAGGGATGATTGCTTCTTCATCAACCACCACCACCACTTACGCATAGCATTGCCCACCATACACTTCTTCCACCCCAAATTAACCCAATTTTGTTTGAGCTTTTTGAGTTGTGGCTTGTGTCTCCTAAGGTGTTTTGGCTACTTAGGGACAGCAACTTCAACATTGACTCGCATAACCCATCATCCCATTTCCACATTGCCGAGTGCAAACCACCACCGCATTCCCGCTACCACCATTTGACATTTGTCATTTGAGATTTTGAGTTCGCGGTTTTTCCGTTTCCTAGGGTGTTTCGGCTACTTAGGGACGAGTCTCCATCATCTTGGTATCTACATCAAGAACGCCGCCACTCATCATCGCAAAGGACGGTAACCTCAACGACACCATTGTATATTCCCTTGCAATTGCATTGTTAACCCCTAGCCCATTTTGCGTTACTTGCCTATCGAGACTAGCCATTTGAGTATTGCCAGCAACGTTACTTATGCACATTAGTGATCTACACCATCCATTGCATACATACCATATCATATTGGTATCATATCTTGTGTCACAAGTTTGTTCCCGCATATACACAATTGCTATCTTGGTTTGTGCATTGTGCAAAAGTGGCCATAAAAAAAGAAAAAAAAAGAGAGAATAAGCTTTTAAGAAAAACAGAAGTAGCAAAGAGCTTGTAAGCAATAGCCATAGCATCAAAATATATCATATCCAATCATCTTGAGAGAAACACCGGGAACCATACATACATAGTATACTTGGGATAGAAAGTATATCCATTTTGCATCTTATAGGTTGTGCACAAGTGTCGTATCCGCCTATTGAGCAAGCGTGCTAGCGTCTCTCTTGAGTTGTGCAACACGAGCGTTTTCCGTGGATTCCACATTTTGTGCTTATTCCTTGGTTGCACGACCCCATTTATCTATCCGTGTGTGTGTTTCCGTGTGCCACATATTGCTATTGGTCTACTTGTTTTACTTGCAAATTTGTGAATCTCTTTCAACATTATTGACTCTTGCTAACATTTTGCATTAAATTTTTGTGCCACTATCCTCATCGAGCTCTACCATAAGCTTTACTTGATAGGTGTGAGTGAACAAGTCCGGTACCAATTCCACTATTCTTTCATCTCACATTGAGTGAAACGGGATACATACTAAACTTTGGGAAAAGGTAACTTGGTATTGTTTATCTCATTTCCTACTCACCTCTACTAGAGTCTTGTGATGGATACGCAAGGCATTTCACCTTCGGTCTACAACAACAACGACGAGTTCGATGCCATGAAAAAAAACTACGACACCAAGATGAAATCTCAAATGGAGGAGATCAAAGCCCTCATCAAGTCCTACAAGCAATCTTCCTCATCTTCGAGAAGACGCTCAAGAGCACATGCTTCTGAGCTACCATCTCCGGCAAGATCACATCGGCATCGACACCATTACCAATAAGAACGTGAAGGTCAAGAGCTCAACACCAACTACCGATCAACGACTTCACCGTCTCCCTTGGCATCTTCGCCAAGCGACTTCAAGGCATCTTCGCCTATGGACATACGGCATCTTGTCCTACAAGCACCCCAAGACTACGCTCAAGAGAAGCTCCCCAAGCTCAAGTCCGCGACTTCCACGAGCTACTACAACCTCGACATCGACCATGCGATTCCTTTCTATGGAACTCAAGAACCCGAGGAGTACCTCGAGTGGGAGCATTTGATGGACGACTACCTCAAACTACATCAAGTTCGTCCCAAAGATCAAGTGAAGTGCGCCACAAGAAACTTCCACGACTATGCCTCGACATGGTGGCTTCACACACCTTCGGAGATCTATGAGATGAGTTGGCCCAAGACGAAGAGAGCTTTGCGGCGAGAGTTTGTGCCTCCAACCTGCACGGAACAACTTCAATGCCAATTGGAGAACACCATCCAAGGATCCAAGTCCATCGACGCGTACTTCAAGGAGATGAAGAATGCCTTGCGACGAGCCGGCGTGGAGGACCCCATTTGGATGAAGTTCCACTTCATGATGGGATTGAACAACGACATCTCGAAGACAATCTTCCTCGAGAACTATGAGTCCCTCGACGACAACTACATTGGTGCTCTCAAGGCGGAACAAGAACTCATGAAGGGAAAGGCTTCTCCACCCCAAGCAAACTTCGTGGCGACCAAGCTCCATGAGAATGAGCATGAGGATAGTACCACCAAGATGTCCAAGCCCGACAAGCTCCAAGACGATGCACCCAAGTTCGACTTCACCGCCATCCCTCTTTGTGGCATTGATGGTGCCGAGTCTACTTCGACTCTTTTTCAAGATGGTGCGGCGACGAGTATGACTACGGAGACCCTCAAGGACCAAGCTTTGGAGGAGAGTGACAAGGTGGCGAGCGAGGATGATGCTTCCATCTTTGAAGGCAAGAGTGATGATGTGCCATCTTCGGCCTTCATCAACGGCGACGGTGACGAGATGATCGAGCATGGGATTTTCCCTTCGGTCATGGAGGAGAGCGATGATGTGCCATCTTCGGCCTTCATCCACAGCGACAACGATGAGATGGTTGAGCATGGGATTTTCCCTTCGACCACAGCGACGTATAATGACTTGAGTGACTTTTGCCACCATATTGAGAGTGAGAGTGACTTCACCACTAGCCCCATATATGACGAGTTGCCCCACTTTCCATGTGAGGAGAGCCACAACCCCCACCACTTGTGTGAGATGAGTGACTCCACCATATGTGACTTTGAGTGCACCTATTTTGAGGGAGTGAGTGAACCACCACGTAGAGAGAGTGTGATAGTTGATAGGTCTCATGAGGCCATTTGCATTTCTAACAACTTGACCTCTACCTCTATTGTGTCTTCTCATTTGGTGCTAGGTCCCATTTATGATGATGCGCCGATCCTCGACGACTTCGTCCTCCCTTTGGACAAGACGATGGCCATGGTGGAATATGATGCACCCCCACATGGTTCCATCAAGATGAAGATGACCACCATTTGGTCTTTCCCACCTCACCTACACCACTTGAGTGGAATGAAAAGGTAACATAGGTGAAGGTGATGCTCTAGTCCCACTAGTGGACATTCTTGACATTGATTGCTTGCATGATGTTGATCCACCTAGTACCATGCTTCATGCTAGTATGATTTCCCCATGTGATGATTTCCCATTTATGATGAGTATGATGATTCTCATGTGGAGTCTATTAGTAGTGATGCCATGTTACATAGGATTTCTTGTGACAATTCTTTAGGTCACATCATGTTTGATAATCCGCTTGACTTGTCATATGCTATGCATGAGATCCACCATATGTCTTATTTGCAATCTCTTCATAGTGACTATGCATATGCCATTAAAATAAACCCAATTTGCACATATGGCATAGATGACAAGCCCATGGTTATTGGCATTTGTTTTTCTTGTGATGATATTGATATGCTCCCTTTGCATCATTTATCTCATATGCCATGCCATGACCACCTAGCTTCGGATATGCATTGTTTTGGATGTTGTCCATTTTCTCCATATGATATTTCCGCTATTGCTCATGAGGAGGCCCCCATAGTTTCCTCGTACATTTTAGGAGATTTTGATCCATCCCATTCATTGCATGATCCCAATACTTGTGTGCACCATATGCTCCCATGAATAAACATGCTATTGATGTGCCATATACTTGCATTCTCAATTTGTGTCCCCATCATGTCATACACAATAACAATTCTTTCATGGTGGATGACATGTTCATATACCATGCATCAAATTTCTTTGAGCGATGCTTATCTTGTGCTAACTCACACGTGCACATACACATCATGATGGATGATGTGTACATTTACCACGCGCACAATTTCTTTGGTTTGTGTCTCTTTTGTGTAGGTACCCATGAATACTTGTCAACCTCGCAATCCCACGAGTTGAAAAAACGAGCTCTAGAGAGCAACGATGATTTGGGATCCCATGGATTGTCTTTCCCACCGCTCTCTTCGTGCAAAGACGTCGCGCATTCATTCTACATGGCCCTCACTTGGCTATGGGTTATTGTTCATTACATATCATATGCCTATCTTGCCATGTTCACTTTGCATGATATGCTCATTCCTATGCCTTTGACATGCATTTGTGACCCATGCTTTGCATTACACATGATGATTAATTCCAGTACTTGTATGTGTATTTGCAAGCTTGGTGGAGATATTGCTTGTGCTTGCCATGCTCCTTTTGTGCACCATTCCTATGATGATACTATGATCTTGCTTTGTGTTCGGGCTTGTGATATGTCATGTGCATTCCCCATGCCTATTATTTGCTCATATGACATGATTGCCATGATTTACTCTAGTGTGTTGCATCTTCGCTCCACTAGTTTGCACGACTTGATTACTTTGCTTGCTTATGTTGCATCACCATTTCATGTGGTTGATGAAAACCATCTATGTGCTTTGCATATGACTCATATTGCTTCTTGTCATATATCTCCATGTGTTGCCTCTCTCATGCTAGATGATTTGCCATGTATTGAGTGCAACTATGATTCTCTTCTTTCTCATGAGATTGCCCCCGTAGCATTCTCGCATATATTTGGAGATTTTAACATAATTCTTGTGAAGCATGCTTGTCTTACTTCTTTGCACCATATACCTAATGCCATGAATTTAGCCATTGTTGCATCATATTATTCATGCACTTGTGCTTCTAATGGTTTTGTGCAAAAGATGAGAACCATCACGATGGATGATGTGTTTGTCTACCATGCGCATAATTTCTTTGTTTTGTTTTGTGCATGTGTAGGATACTTGGACTTTGTGTCGACTTCCACTTCACGTGAGTTGACCATTCGAGCTCTTGAGAGCGAGCCTCATACATTCTACCATGACTTGCTTCGACATCGTATTTGCTTCCACTTCGGCATTGTGAAGGATGCACAAGGACACACTTTCAAGGTGACATCCTTCTTGAGCTTGGATATTTCGGATCATACTTCATGTGTTGCTTGCACCATTTGCACACAAGTTCGAGATATTGCTTTCAACCATGATTGCCACATTTCCATGCTTCACGACATATATACCTTGTGTGTTGCATCAAATTCTTGGACTACTTGCTACTATCATATGGTTGGTTGCACCAATATCATTTCTTCACATATGCCATGTCCCTTTGCTTGTCACATGATTCACTTGATTGCCTCACACATGATGAACACTTTCTCTTTCTATTGTGTTGAGTGCCACACTATATTCACTACACCCTATGCACATTATGCTTGGATTGTCTTGCACTTGACCCATGTGTTTAGACACTTCATTTTATTTGGTGTTGTGAATGATTCTTATGCCTACCATAGACCTTTCATTGAGAAATTTGTGAACGCTTGCTATGACCTCGAGGTAGATGCTTGTTATCTTGTCACACATATTTGCATCTCTACCTCACATTTGCATACTTGTCCCCATGATATCTTTGCTTGTGCTCGATTCATATGCTTACATGCCAGGTCACAATCCTGTGTCACACCCTATGCTATGCTTGATGACGACACTTGTTTGGTGAATCACCTCTTGAATGCTTGGTTTTGCACTAACGCTAACCACATTTATTTTTTCAAGTGTTTGTTCTATTTGCTCCTTTTGAAGGAATCACAATATGGTGCGGCATTGGAGAGTGCCCATTTCGAGCTACTAGACGATGAGTGCTTGGTGATCAACCACTTCGACACGACACCGCTATCTCATTCCCATGGTGATTTGGTTTTCGATCCTAGGTCAGATCTTTTCCAAGGGGGAGGGATGATGCAGAGCATCCTACGGTCATCACCATGTCAAGAGTCTGTTTGGCAAGTGACACGTGCGACCTCCACTTCTCATACATAAAGGTGAATCTTCTCCTTTACACGTGTTCACTTGACCCCTTCGTGGATGGTATACTACTTGACACTCCACCCGTGTGCATGCATATGTATTGCCGGAGCTTCACGGACGATGAGGAGGAGTGCAAGCGCCAAGGAACACCTACACCATCCGCGAGGGAAGCATGGAAGAGAAGACGGAAGAAGAAGGAGCTGCGGAGTCTACAGCGACCGGACGACTGGAAGCCACCGGACGTCCGACCCTCTACAGCGACCGGACGACTGGAGCCCATCGGACGTCCGCTACCTGACGCATCCCAGACAGCCAGCCGACGAAAGCTACAGCGGCCGAACATCCGTCCAAGACCGGACGACCGGCAACCGGACGACCGCCATTTCCGGACGACCGGTGCAACTTCATCCGAGCCGAATTTGCGGAAGTCCGAGCCCTTCCAGACGTCCGGACCTCCGCGAGCGACCGGACGTCCGCTGCCTGTGTGTGCAGCCGGGCCTTTTTGCCTTGTATCTCTCAACCACTTACCCCTTCGTGGCTTAGACTATAAATAGACCTTTCCCTCATCCTTTCTAGGGTTAGCAAAGTGATAGCTCATTTGTATGTGAGCTTTGCTCCTACCTATATCTACTCCTGAGAGAGAGAGAGACCACTACTCCATTGGAGGCCAAGACCTCCATCTAGGAGAAGATCCTGTGGGATATCATCAAGACCCCCTCGTGGGAAGATCCGTCTAGGATATCATCAAGACCTCCTCTTGGAGATGAACCTTACCTTGTATCTTTCGCTTTGTTGTTCATGTACCTTGTGATCTTGTGCGTTTGATTGTCTAGTGGATGTGTGATTAGACTTGTTCTTGAGTGTTTCCCCTTGTGATTTCTCTCCGTTCTTCCCCGTGTTCATCGTGCTCTTCGAGGGATCCCACTCCAAACGTGAAAGATCGGCCTACACCGGGTTAGCCCCGTATCATTGTGTCTCTTTTGTGTAGGTACCCATGAATACTTGTCAACCTCGCAATCCCACGAGTTGACAAAACGAGCTCTAGAGAGCAATGATGACTTGGGATCCCATGGATTGTCTTTCCCACCGCTCTCTTTGTGCAAAGACTTCGCGCATTTCTTCTACATGTCCCTCACTTGGCTATGGGTTGTTGTTCATTACATATTATATGCCCATCTTGCCATGTTCACTTTGCATGATATGCCCATTCCTATGCCTTTGCCATGCATTTGTGACCCATGCTTTGCATTACACATGATGATTGATTCTAGTACTCGTATGTGTATTTGCAGGCTTGGTGGAGATATTGCTTGTTATTGCCATGTTTGTTTTGTGCACCATTCCTATGATGATACTTTCATCTTGCTTTGTGTTTGTGCTTGCGATATGTCATGTGCATTACCTATGCCTATTTGCTCACATGACATGATTGCCATGATTTACTCTAGTGTGTTGCATCTTCGCTCCACTAGTTTGCATGATTTGTTTACTATGCTTGCTTATGTTGCATCACCAATGACTCATACTTGCTCATCTCATGCGGTTGATGACAACCATCTATATGCTTTGCGCATGATTCATATTGCATCTTGTCATATATCTCCATGTGTTGCCTCTCTCATGCTAGATTTGCCATGTATTGAATGCAACCATGCTATTAGTCTTGCTCATGAGTTTTCCCCCATAGCATTCTCACATATGTTTGGAGATTTTGACATATTACTTGTGAAGCATGTTTGTCTTACTTCTTTGCACCATATACCTAGTGCCATGAATATTACCATTGTTGCATCATATTATTCATGCACTTGTGCTTCTAATGGTTATGTGCACAAGATGAGAACCATCATGATGGATGATGTGTTTATCTACCATGTGCATACGTTCTTTGTTTTGTTTTGTACATGTGTAGGATACTTGGACTTTGTGTCGACTTACACTTCACGTGAGTTGACCATTCGAGCTCTTAAGAGCGAGCCTCTTACATTCTACCACGACTCGCTTCTACACCACATTTCCTACCACTTCGGCATTGTGAAGAATGCACAAGGACACGCTTTCAAGGTGACATCCTTCATGACCTTGGATATTGTGGATCATACTTCATGTGTTGCTTGCACCATTTGCACACATGGTCGAGATATTGCTTTCATCCATGATTGCCACATTTCCATTCTTCATGACATATGTACCTTTTGTGTTGCATCCAATTCTTGGACTACTTTCTACTATCATATGGTTGGTTGCACCAATGTCATTTCATCACATATGCCATGTCCCTTTGCTTGTCACATCATTCACTTGATTGCCTCACACATGATGAACAATTGCTCTTTATATTGTCTTGAGTGCCACACTATATTCACTACACCCTATGCACATTATGCTTGGATTGTCTTGCACTTGACCCATGTGTTTAGACATCTCATCTTATTTGGTATTGTGAATGATTCCTCTGCCTACCATCGTCCATTTGTCGGACGCTTTATGCATGCTTGCTATGACCTTGAGGTGGATGCTTATGCTCTTGTCACACATATTTGCATCTCTACCTCACATTTACATGCTTGTCCCCATGATATCTTTGCTTGTGCTCGATTGATATGCTTACATGCCATGTCACGATCCGTTGTCACACCATATGCTATGCTTGATGGCGACACTTGTTTGGTGAATCACCACTTGAATGCTTGGTTTTGCACTAACGCTAATCACATTTATTTTTCCAAGTGTTTGTTGTCCTTGCTCATTTTGAAGGAATTCCAAGATGGTGCAACATTGGAGAGTGCCCATTGCGAGCTTGAAGATGATGAGAACTTGGTGATTGACCAATCCTACACGGCGACACCATCTCTTTCCCATGGTGATTTGGTTTTTGATCCGAGGTCGGATCTTTTCCAAGGGGGAGGGGATGATGCGGAGCATCCTACGGCCATCACCATGTCAAGAGTCCGTTTGGCAAGTGACACGTGCGACCTCTACTTCTCATACATAAAGATGAATCTTCTCCTTTACACGTGTTCACTTGACCCCTTCAAGGATGGTATACTACTTGACACTCCACTCGTATTGTCGGAACATCATGGACGAGGAGGAGTGCGAGCACAAGTGTAAAACTGCACCATCCGCGAGTGAGGCATGGAAGAGAGGGAAGAAGAGGACCCGCCCTGTCTAGAACGAGCGGTACTACCGCCCAACCAGGCGGTACTACCGCTGAAGGCACACTGGCGGTACAACCGCTCGACTATCGCCCAACTACCGGCCCAACTTCTGTATTCGAGCGGTGCAAGACTGGTACAGCCCCGGTTCTCCCCCCTAGCTGCGACTAGACCGGTACAACCGGCCCTACCATCGGTACAACCGCTCCCTACCTTCACGAGCACCTCCAGAAACCGGTACCTGAGCTCCTAGCAGTACAACCGCTCACATATCCGATACAACCGCCCTGCCTGTGCGCAGCGAGAGGGGTTTCACCCCATGTATCCCCTAACTTACCCCTTGGACTATATATACTTGTCCCTTAGCTCCATACTAGGGTTAGCAAATATGATAGCTCATTCTTAGGTGAGCTTTGCTCCTACCTCTACTCTTGAGAGAGAGACTACCACTCCATTGGAGGCCAAGACCTCCATCTAGTAGAAGATCCCACGGGATATCATCAAGACCCCCTCGTGGGAAGATCCGTCTAGGACATCATCAAGACCTCCTCCTGGAGATGAACCTTACCTTGTATCTTTCCCCTTGTTGTTCATGTACTTTGTGATCTTGTGTGTTTGATTGTCTAGTGGATGTGTGATTAGACTTGTTCTTGAGTGTTTCCCCTTGTGATTTCTCTCATTCCTCCCCGTGTTTCTCCGTGTGTTCTTCCGCTCGTTCGTCGTGTTCCCCGTAGGATCCACTCCAAATGTGAAAGATCGTCCACATAGGGTTCCGCCCTATATCATTCGACTTCCTCCAAAACGAAAGCCACCATCTCATCGAAAGACGGGACACCTTTGCCTCTATCACCAAGTCTTTTGTGACAATGATTCAAGTCCCTCTCTCGTGGTCTCCAAGGTCTTGATGCTCCAACACCACCAAGAAGAAGACCAACGGTGCCACATCTTCCACACCAAGGCCGGCATCAATGGAAGGTCCGTCAAGGTCATCATCGATGGAGATAGTTGCCACAATTTGGCAAGTGAAGAACTATGCTCCAAGCTTCAATTGGTCAAGAGGAAGCATCCGCACCCTTACAAGGTTCAATGGCTAAGTGACTCCGGCACTATCCGAGTTGAGCATACGGTCCAAGTCTCCTTCAAAATTGGTGCATATGAGGACACTTTGGAGTGTGATGTGGTCCCAATGACCGTTTGGCACCTCCTTCTTGGTCGACCATGGCAATTCGACCGTGGTGTTATCCACAATGGGCGTACCAATCACTATATCTTCAAGATGAAAGGGAAGGAACATGTGCTACGACCTATGTCTCCTAGTCAAGTGATAGCCGACAAGCAAGCCACCCACCATGGAGAGAAGAGTGAGAAAGTGAGCCACCCAAACGTGAGTGAGAGCCACAAGCCAAATTTGAGCGCCTCTTCGCCTAGAGAGAAAAACATCATACTATTTGCCACAAAAAGTGAGATGAGAGAAGTGTGTGAGGACCCATCGAGTGTGATGCACTTTGTCCTTGTGTGCAAGGAGGAAGAACCAAAAACTAACACCGCTCACGAGCTACCTGGTGTTCCAATCTCTTTTGCAGGAATTTCAAGATGTTTTCCCCGATGAGCTACCTCCGGGTCTCCCTCCTCTTCGAGGCATTGAGCATCGAATCAACCTCATCCCCGGAGCTTCTCTTCCAAACAAGGCTCCCTACCGCGTCAACCCCGAAGAGACAAAGGAGATTCAACGTCAAGTATAACAACTCATCGACAATGGTCATATACATGAAAGCTTAAGCCCTTGTGCCGTTCCCGTTATACTTGTGCCGAAGCAAGATGGTAGCTTTCGCTTGTGTTCCGATTGTAGACCCATAAATGCTATTACCGTTCGCTATAGGCATCCCATTCCTCGCTTAGATGATGTACTTGATGAACTTAGTGGAGCCAACTTTTTCTCAAAAATTGATTTTAAAAGTGGCTATTATCAAATCCGAATACAAGAGGGTGATGAATGGAAAACCGCTTTCAAAACCAAATTTGGCTTATATGAATGGTTAGTCATGCCTATGGGTTTATCGGAGGCTCCCGGTACTTTCGTGCGTCTCATGCATCATGTACTTCTCCCTTATATTGGAGTCTTTTTTGTGGTTTACTTCGATGATATTCTTGTGTTTAGCAAAACCATGAAAGAGCATCTTAATCATGTTAGGGCTGTTTTGCAAACCCTTCGCAAGGAAAGTCTTTATGCCAACATGAAAAAGTGCACATTTGGTGTTGACAAAGTGGTTTTCTTGGGTTTTGTTGTATCTTCCAAGGGTGTCCATGTTGATGAAACTAAAATTCAAGCAAATAAAAATTGGCCCCAACCCACCAATTTGCAACAAGTGCGAAGTTTTCTTGGCCTTGCGGGTTTTCATCGTCGCTTTGTGAAAGATGTTAGCACTATTGCCGCTCCTTTGCATGCTTTGAGCAAGAAGAATGCTCCTTTTGTTTGGGTACCTTTGCAATCAACCTCTTTTGATGAGCTCAAATCTTTGCTTACACATGCTCTGATTCTTGCTTTACCCAACTTTGACAAAACTTTTGAGGTTCATTGCGATGCAAGTGGTAACGGAATTGGTGGAGTTTTGATGCAAGAAAAACGAGCTATTGCTTATTATAGTGAAAAACTTTCCGGTGCTCAACTTAACTATCCCATCTATGACAAAGAATTGTTTGCTTTAGTGCGTGTGTTACATGTGTGGGAGCATTACCTTAGACCGCATGAGTTTGTCATACATACCAATCATGAAACACTTAAATACCTCAAAGCTCAAACCAAGTTGAATAAATGGCATGCTAAATGGAGTGAATTCATTGAATCTTTTCCCTATGTGATAAAGTACATTAAGGGCAAAGAAAACATGGTGGCGGATGCCCTTTCCCGCAAATGCATGTTACTTACTCAACTTGAATTGAATGTCATAGGATTTGATCATATCAAAGATTTGTATGAGGGTGATGTGACCTTTGCCACTCCTTATGCTAAGCGTGTGACGCATACTTCTTGGGAACGATATTATATCAAAGATGGTTATCTTATGAGACCTAACAAACTATGCATTCCCATGTCTTCTCTTCGTTTGCTCCTTTTGCAAGAGGCTCGTGGAGGTGGACTTATCGGACACCTTGGATGTGACAAGAATTTAGCCACGCTCTCCAAGAACTATTATTTGCCCAAGATGTTTCGCGATGTTGCCCGCTTCACCAACCGGTGCTCTACGTGTTGCAAAGCTAAGTCACACTCTCAATCCCATGGTTTACATATGCCTTTACCTATTCCACATCAACCTTGGGAAGACATTAGCATGGATTTTGTGCTTGGATTACCTAGAACTGAAAATGGCAAGGATTTGGTTTTTGTTGTTGTGGATCGTTTCTCTAAAATGGCTCATTTTATCCCATGCAATAAGATAGACGATGCTTCGCATGTTGCCAATCTCTTTTGTAGGGAAATCTTGCAGTTTCATGGTGTGCCAAAGACAATTGTGTTGGATCGAGACGTCAAGTTCTTAAGCAACTTTTGGAAGACACTATGTGCCATGCTCGGGATCAAGCTACTATTCTCCACGGCATATCATCCTCAAACCGATGGACAAACAGAGGTCACCAACCGGACGCTTGCGACCCTCCTACGTGTGTTGATCAAGAAGAACATCAAGGAGTGGGAGGAGTGCCTACCCATCACCGAGTACACCTACAATCGTGCAAGACACTCTACAACCGGCAAGTCCCCCTTCGAGGTCGTCTACGGTTTCAACCCTTTGTCTCCATTGGACATCCTTCCTGATGCGGAGCATCCCACGTTCATCCCATGTACACTCCGACTACTCTCCAAACCCCAAGTGGACATATGACGAGACCTCGAACATACGCCATTGGACACAAGGTGAACTCGCTCCTCTCCGAACCATCACTTTCTACATATGAGCTATGGCTACTACCTCCAACGTGTGTTCTATGCATGATCAGGTACTTGGAGGAAAGCCACGAAGCCACCACATCCAACGGAAGAGCTAGCGAGGACGCCAAGTACAAGGACCCAGAGAAGAAGCCGCACGAAGCTACAGCCGCCAGACGACCGGCCCAGCCCGGACGTCCGGCCCCTGAGGACCCGAGCCGAATCCACGGACGACCGGAGCCACCGGACGTCCGACCTCTCTCCAGCGCCCGGACGACCAACACCGACCGGACGTCCGACACCACCTGTCCAGAGCCAAAACACCGGACGTCCGACATGCACCGGACGACCGGACCCTCGCGAGCCTCCGGACGTCCGGAACCTGGCGGACGTCCGACGCCTGTGCACTGCCATGTGTTGGGCCGCAGCCCATGTACCCCCTTCACTTACCCCTTCGTGGCCCTAGACTATATATACTCCTCCACCTCCTCCTAATTAGATTTAGCGTTGATTTAGCTCAATTAGAGATAGAGCTTCGCTCATCCACCGGATCTCCTCCTCGTGAGAGACCACGGCCTCCTTGGAGAAGATCCTATCGGATTCAAGACCCCCTCGTGGGAAGATCCCCTCGTGGATTTCAAGGCCTCCTCACGGAGAAGAACGGTTCCTTTGTATCCTTACCTTTGTTGAGTTTGGATCTCGTGTATCTCTTTGTGTTCTTTGATCTAGCACTTGTGTGACCGATTCCTTGTTGGTTTAGTGTTTTCCCTTGTTCCTCCCCGTGATTTCCTCGTGTTCTTCCGCGCGTTCTTCGTGTTTTCCCGTAGGATCCACTCCAAACGTGAAAGATCGTCCACATAGGGTTCCATCCTACATCATCTTGGTATCAGAGCCAGGTTGATCACGTTTTTGGAGCCCCTACCCCTCTTTTTCTAGCTTGATTTTGTTGTGTTCTTCCCTAAATCCAAAAATCCCCACCAAAAATAGCCCTAAATTTTTTTTGTGATTTGTTGGTTTGATGATGTTTTGTTGATTTTGATCCATGGATTTGCTTGGTTTCGAGTGGAACTAGCATTTCCCCAAGTTTCACCATCTTTCAGCCACAAAATCCCGCGAATTTTGACCCCGAAATCCCCAATTTCTGCCCAAAATCGCGTCCCGGATATGAAATTTCGTGTTGACCCCGACCCACCGGACGACCGACGATTTACGGACGTCCGGACCCCCACGAAGCACCGGACGTCCGACCTTTTCCGGACGACCGGAACACCTAACCCGAGCCAAATTTACGGATTTCCGACTTTTCTGGATGTCCGACGCCCCGGACATCCGTCCATTTACGGACGTCCGTAACCTGTAGATTTTGACTTCGGCTGATTCTTGTTTCGGCCATAACTAATTCATCCGAACTCCGATTTTGACGTTCTTTAGCTCGTTTTGAAGCTCTTGACATCCCCCTTCCCACAAAAATATCACCAACACAATTTGACTACATCAAATTTTCGAAAATTTGGCAAGTTTGCCTAGGCCTTCCACCATATCATCCGCATAGCCACCACCGACTTTCGCAACCTAACCCATTTTGTTCCATATAGCATTAGTGGTTGCTTGAGTAGTGATTCGAGTCTACTAAGGTGTTTCGGCTACTTAGGGACGATTGCTTCTTCATCAACCACCACAACCATATCTTCCGCATAGGCTTACCCACCATACACTTCCGCCACCCCCAACTTAACCCAATTTTGTTTGAGTTGTGGCTTGTACCTCCTAAGGTGTTTCGGCTACTTAGGGACCATTCCTTCAACTCCGACACCGTGTATATCCCATCACTCCACTTCCGCATTGCCAAGTGCAAACCACCACCGCTTTCCACTACCACCATTTTGACATTTGACATTTGAGATTTTGAGTTCGCGGTTTTTTTCCGTTTCCTAAGGTGTTTCGGCTACTTAGGGACGAGACTCCATCATCTTTGTATCTACATCAGGAACACCGCCACTCATCATCGCCACAGACGGTAACCTCCATATCATCTTGGTATCGTGGTATCCCTCCATTGTATATTACCCTTGCCATTGCATTGATAACCTCTAGCCCATTTTGTGTTACTTGCCTATCGAGACTAGCCATTTGAGTATTGCCGGCAACGTTACTTGTGCACATTAGTGATCATACTTCCCATAGCATACATACCATATCATCGTGGTGCCTATATTGGTATCATATCTTGTGTCACAAGTTTGTTCCCGCATATATACAATTGCTATCTTGGTTTGTGCATTGTGCAAAAGTGGCCATAGAAAAAAAGAGAGAAATAAAGCTTTTAAGCAAAAGAGAGAGAGCAAAGAGCTTGTAAGCAAGTGCCATAGCATCATACCACATTGCATATAAGATTGTCATATCCGATCATCTTGGATCATCTTGAGAGAAACACCGGGAACCATACATACATAGCATACTTGGGATAGAAGTTTATCCATTTTGCATCTTATAGGTTGTGCACAAGTGTCGTATCCGCCTATTGAGCAATCGTGCTAGCGTCTCTCTTGAGTTGTGCAACACGAGCGTTTTCCGTGGATTCCACATTTTGTGCTCATTCCTTGGTTGCACGACCCCATTTATCTATCCGTGTGTGTGTTTCCGTGTACCTTTCATTGCTATTGGTCCATTTGTTTCACTTGCGAATTTGTGAATCCCTTTCAACATTATTGACTCTTGCTAACATTTTGCATTAAATTTTTGTGCCACTATCCTCACCGAGCTCCACCATAAGCTTTACTTGTGTAGGTGTGAGAACCGACAAGGATTGGTACCAATAGTGCTATTTCATTGTCCGCATTTGAGTGAACTTGATTCATTGTCAACATCGGTCAAGGTACATTGGTATAAGTTCTTCTCTTTCTCCCACTCATATTTGCTCGAGTTTTGTGATGGATAGGCAAGGCATTTCCTCTCCGGTCTACGACAACAACGACGGCGTGAACAACTACATCACAAAGCGTCTATCTTCGATCTACAATGACAAGTGCAAGGCGCACAATCAAGATTGCGAGAGTGCATCGAGAACATCTCCATCGACATTCATCACTCCGAAGCAAGGAGAAGGGACTACTTCGACAAGAAGCTTGCCGTACATAAAGAGGAGCAAGATGCAAGGATGGAGGAGATTAGAGCCTTGATCAAGTCTACTTCCCCTTCGTCATCTTCAAGGCGGCGGCGACCAAGTCGATCATCTTCGGAGCACAAACAAGATGCAAGCGCAAGTCGTCCAAGTCAACATCTACATGGCGACCACCATCACGTTCGTGATCCACATCGTCATGAAGGGCAAGTCACCTCCAAGCATCATGTGCACGACGACGACGAACGCCTTCGAGCTCAAGCGCGACAACGACACCATCATCATGAAGATGCTCCACAAGCGCAAATGCACAAGTCCCAACACGCCAAGTCGAAGCTTCATAGCATAAAAGAAGACCGCGAGACGACCACCACCAAGACGGCGCTACGGCTACATCAACCACTTCGGCATCTTCGCCAAGTGTTCTCAAGGCATCTTCGCCTTTGGACGTACGGCATCTTCGCCTACTTCCCACAAGTACGCCTACAACGACTTCATCAAGTCCAAGGCGACCACCTACGAGAGAGGGCGACACTTCCATCTTCGGAAGCCCCTCAAGGAAGATGGCCGAGCATGGGAAATTCCCTTCGGTCATGGAGACGAGCTATGAGGTGCCACATCATATGGGCCTCCAACACCAAGACGGTGACAAGACGGTCGAGCAAGGGCCATCCCCTTCGACCACGGCGACGAGCGCGAACCTCTTCAACAACATGAAGACGACGCCCACATTGGACTCCTCCTCCGAGTCAAGCTACGCGACCGCGCATGGAGACATTTGCACCAACATCTCTCCGACACCCACATATGTTGAGATGCCCCAAGTGCCATGTGAGGAGAGCCACCACCACATGAGTGACATGAGTGACTCCACCATACGTGACATTGAGAGCATTTCCTATGAGAGGATGAGTGTGACCACCACTAGCCCCACATATGAGAGCATGCCACACATCCTATGTGAGGTTGAGCGCCATTTGAGTGACTCCACCAACCATATGAGTGAGAGCATCCTTGAGGGAGTGAGTGAGCCACAACACTTAGTGAGTGAGGTAGTTGACACGGCATGTGAGGCCACTATGATTTCTAACGACTTAACCTCTACTCCTAGTGTGTTTTCTTCTTTGGTGCCAGGTCTCCTACATGACGACATGCCTATCCTTGACGAGTCTATTCCTCCATTGGAGACGACGATGGCCATGGTGGACGATGATACACCCCCACATGGTTCCATCAAGATGAAGATGACATGAGACTGATCTTCAACACCTCACCTACAACACATGAGCGACGCTCCAAAGGTAACATAGGTGATGGTGCTTCTCTTGTCCCACTAGTGGACTCTCTTGACATGATTGCTCCCATGATGTTGACCCACCTATTCCATGCTTCATGCTAGTGAGACTTCTTCATGCCTTGACTTACCTATTTATGATGAATATGATGATGAGCATGTTGAGTTGCCTAGTTGTGATGCTATGCTTCCATAGGATATCATGTGAAAATTCTATTGGTCACATCATGTTTGACAATCCATTGAACTTGTCATATGCTATGAGTGAGATCTCCCATATTGCATCATTACAATCTCAACATAGTAACTATGCATGCCCCATTAAAATCAATCCCATTTGCACTTATGGCATAGATGACGAGATGATGGTCATTGGCTTTTGCTTCTCATGTGATGATATTGCCATGCTTCCTTTACATGATTTGCGCAATTCATCTACTATGTCCATGCCATGATCACATTGTTCCAAATATGCATTGTTTTGGATGTTGTCAATATTCTCCATGTGATGTTCCTATTAATGCTCATGAGGAGACCCCATAGTTTCCTCAAACATATTAGGAGATTTTGATGCATTCCATACTTTGCATGATTCTCATAATTGCGTGCACCATATGCATTCCATGAATAACAATGCTCTAGAAATTTCTCATGATGCATTACATCATTTGAGTCTCCATTATGCCATTCATAACAACAAACCTACCATGATGGATGACATGTTTCTATATCACGCATCTCATTTATTTGAGCATTGGCTATTTAGTGCTAACCGACACATGCCCGTGCACATCATGATGGATGATGTGTACATCTACCATGCACACACAATTTTTCCTTTGTCTTTGTTTTGTTTAGGTACTCATATATACTCGTCAACCTCTCAATCCCAAGAGTTGACGAAACGAGCTCTTGAGAGCAACGATGGCTTGGGATCCCATGGACTATCCTTACCACCGTTCCCTTCGCGCAAGGACTGCGCGCATCTCTTCTACTTGGCTCTCACACGGCTATGGGCTATTTACCACTTGTCACCTTATGCTCATTTTCCCGTGTTCACTTTGCATGTTATACTTGCTTCTATGCATTTGCCATGCAATTGTGACCCTTGCTTGCATCTACCCACGATTCACCATTATGATACTTCTATGTGTATTTGCATGCTTGGAGGAGATCCTTGTTGCTATTGCCATGTTTATCATGTGCCTCATACTATTGTTGATTCTTGTGTTGGGAGAGTCATGATGTTCCATTGCTATTTACATAGGACTTCTTGCCAACTCCATGAACCTACTTTCCTCATATCTTGCTTTCATGCTTGTGCTATGACATGTGAATTATTCATGCCCACTATTTGCACACATGACATGCATGCCATGATTCCTTCTAGTATGTTGCATCTTCGCACTACTAGCTTGCTTAACTTGATTGTTTGCTATGTTGCATCACCCATGTTCCACTATTACTCGCTTTCTTGGGTTGATGACATATATGTTCATGCCTCTCACTTGATTTGTCATGATCATTGCCTCTTGTCTCCATTAGTTGCATCTCTCATATCACCTTGTATTGAGTGCCAACTTACTATGCTTATTGATCTTGGAGACTTGGACACCTTACTTGTGATGCATGATTGTTTGATTGAGCCTCTTGTATTTGGTTGTTCTTACATCATATGCCTCCATACTATGAAATGTTCCCTTGTCCTTTCTTATGAGGAGCATGATGCATACACTTGTTGGGTATATTACCACACGAATGATAGGTTTTGCACTTTCGCTAACCTCATTTGTTTTTCTGAGTGTTTGTCATGTTCTTTCATTTTGAAGGATTCACAAGGCGGTACCATCACGTGACATATTGGTTATGTAAAGGCATACAAGATGCGCAACTACATCATCCTTGAGACACTCCTAAAGGTGAAGTCCTTCTCTTTGAGCCATCCTCAAATGCGCATATCGGATGGGTCACTCTTTCATTGTTGTTTCCTTCTTGTTGTCTACATGATAAATCTCGTAAACGGAGGAGCAACATTGGAGATTGGCTACATGGACCTTCACATTGAGTAGCGCTCGCACTTATTGGATGCACCTTCAAAACTCCACTCATGCCTCGACATCGAGCTTTGGTACACCAACACCTCCATATTTGTTGATTGTGCTCATACATGTCATGCTTGATGGACTTATCATACTCACCACAAGTTTGCACCCTATGCATGGATTGACTCACATTATGCTTGTCTTGTTGCATCTATTTCCATGTCATCCATGATATATGAGCTTGTTCACTTCCTTAGCAAATTTGTTGTGATCTTCCTTGATGGCATATTCATACATAATGATCACATTGCCTTCCATCAATTGCATGATAACATACACGTATTGAGCATCCATTGCCATATTCATGCTATTGACAAACCGTCTCACTATGACATCATTTTGCACCGTGGTTGCATTGATCATATTTACAACACATTTGTGTGCACAATGATTGCATTTCCTCCCATGAATGCTTTGCATCTCATTCTAGATCATCTTGATAAGCTTCATGTGTTTTGTCACGACCATTCTTGCCGCACGGACTCATTCTTACATGATGGACATTTTGTGTTTGCTAACCATTGTATTTCCGAGTGTTGCTTGTGTTTGCTCTTTTTGCATGTCTCTCATTCCGGCAACACCTTGGACTACTCGGATGGCGCCATGTCTTCAACTTCGTCCAACTACAAGTCCGTCTACGACAACCGTTTCCATGGTGATGAGGATCACGATCCGAGGTCGGATCTTTCCCAAGGGGGGGGGGAGATGATGCGGAGCATCCCACGTTCATCCCCATGTACACTCCGACTACTCTCCAAACCCCAAGTGGACATATGATGAGACCTCGAACATATGCCATTGGACACAAGGTGAACTCGCTCCTTTCCGAACCATCACTTTCTACATGTGAGATATGGCTACTACCTCCAACGTGTGTTCTATGCATGATCAGGTACTTGGAGGAAAGCCATGAAGCCACCACATCCAACGGAAGAGCTAGCGAGGAGGCCAAGTACAAGGACCCAGAGAAGAAGCTGCACAAAGCTACAGGCGCCGGACGACCGGCCCAGCCCGGACGTCCGGCCCCTGAGGACCCGAGCCGAATCCACGGACGACTGGAGCCACCGGACGTCCGACCTCTCTCCAGCGCCCGGACGACCGACGCCGACCGGATGTCCGACACCACCTGTCCAGAGCCAAAACACCGGATGTCCAACATGCACCGGACGACCGGACCCTCGCGAGCCTCCGGACGTCCGGAACCTGGCGGACGTCCGACGCCTGTGCGCTGCCATGTGTTGGGCCGCAGCCCATGTACCCCCTTCACTTACCCCTTCGTGGCCCTAGACTATATATACTCCTCCACCTCCTCCTAATTAGATTTAGCGTTGAGTTAGCTCAATTAGAGATAGAGCTTCGCTCCTCCACCGGATCTCCTCCTCATGAGAAACCGCGGCCTCCTCGGAGAAGATCCTATCGGATTCAGGAGCCCCTCGTGGGAAGATCCCCTCGTGGATTTCAAGGCCTCCTCACGGAGAAGAACGGTTCCTTTGTATCCTTACCTTTGTTGACTTTGGATCTCATGTATCTCTTTGTGTTCTTTGATCAAGCACTTGTGTGACCGATTCCTTGTTGGTTTAGTGTTTTCCCTCGTTCCTCCCCGTGATTTCCTCGTGTTCTTCCGCGCATTCTTCGTGTTTTCCCATAGGATCCACTCCAAACATGAAAGATCGTCCACATAGGGTTCCGCCCAACATCACTTCCTCTACCACTTCAAGAACGAGCAAACATGGACGCAAGTGAAAGAGCCGCCTACCTCAAGAAGATGCATGAAGAAACACATTCCATGATCGAGCGCCAAGTGCAACGCCTCTCCTCCAAGCTCAACATCAACAAGTCTCCGATGGTGTTCCAACAGGGTGATCAAGTATGGATACATCTCCACAAAGACCGCTTCCCCAAGTAACGCAAGTCCAAGCTACTACCACGAGCCGACGGACCATTCAAGGTGATCGCATGCTACAACGACAACGCCTACAAGGTCGACATCCCACGCGACAAGTACAACGTTAGCGACATCTTCAACATCAAAGACTTGGCCAAGTACCATGGTGATGAAGAGCACGATCCATGGATGGATCTCTCCCAAGGGGGGGAAGATGATGCGGAGAATCCCTCGACTACTCGCACCGACACTCCATCACCAACGCAAGCTCCAAGTGGACCAATGACACGAGTGCGTGCACACGCCATCAAGAACGAGGTTGATTCTCTCCTCTTCAAGTTTCACTCGGTTTCACATGAGAGTTGGATTCTACCATCATCGGAAACATTGTGCATGCTTAGGTACCAAGAAGACAATGGTGAGAAGGAGAGGACGGAGACTCAAGTGACCTCGAGGCAAGGGAAGGAAGAGAAGGAAGGAGAGAACGGGAAGGAGAAGACCGTGGAGAAGAAGAGGCTGCAGCCCCTGGACTCCCTGGGTGCCCGACCACAGCCTGAGCGACGCCCCAGCCGGCCCCGGGTGCCCAGCCTGCCAACTGAGCCTCGCCAGCCCACCCCGGGTGCCCGGCCAACTGGCCCTGGGTGCCCGGCCTGTCCTGGGCCACGTCCAGCCCACACCCCGGGTGCCCGGGCCATCACCCCCGGGTGCCCGGCCGGCCCCGCCCAGCCTCTTGCCACCGCCCCGGGTGCCCGGGCCTTGGACCCCGGGTGCCCGGCCTGCTGCCAGCCGGCTCCCCTGACCGGTCCGGGTGCCCGGCCGGTTTAACCCCAAGTGCCCGAACCCTACCTCCGTGGACGCGTTTTTGGGGACTTTTTGGTCCTTTGTATCCCCTCTCCCTAATGTTTCGTCCCTAGACTATATAAGTGCATCTCTTAGGTCATTTGTGGGTTAGCAAAGATTAGACTAAGCATTGTGAGCCTTTGCTCCTTGTATCCCCTCACCTTAGGAGCTCAAGCCCCCACCTAGGGAAGAATCCATTGGATTATCAAGGCCTCCTCTTGGTGAAGATCATCAAGAACTCACATAGTGGGAAGAATTTACCATGTGCTACTCTCCTTGTATTGATCTTGTAATCTTGTGGATCTCATGTGTGCTACTCTAGTGGATGTGATACTTGGGTTTGTTTGAGGGATTTGTTCTTGGTGTTCTTGATTTTTTCCTCCTTTCCCCCCTCCAAGTGTGAAAAGATCCTTCCTAGGGTTTGACCCTACAACACAAGGGCTTTGCTATCTTGCTATGATCTTGAGAAAATAGAAAGAATAAAAAGAAATAAAAGAGTTCATATTGATCTTATGGATAGTAATGACTTCACATATAAAGAGTATGATACTTAAAAGTTGTTGAGAGTTGGCAAACATAGTTTTGGTCATCGTTGCAATTAATAGGAAGTAATAAAGAAAGAGAGGTTCTCACATATAAATATACTATCTTGGACATCTTTTATAATTGTGAGCACTCATTAAAGTACGACATGCTAAAGAGTTGATGTTAGATAAGGAAGACACCGTAATGGGTTATGTTTTCTCACATCTCAGTTAAAGTATATTTGATGTAGGGCAGAACCCTAGGTGGATGATCTTTCACATTTGGAGTGGATCCTACGGGGAATCACGAAGAACACGCGGAAGCACAAAGGGGAAACACGGGGAAAATGAGAGAGAATCACTAAACCAACAAGGAATCAATCACACAAGTGCTAGATCACCGAACACAAAGAGTAACACATGATCCACAATCAACAAAGGTAAGGATACAAGGGAACCGTTCTTCTCCGTGAGGAGGTCTTGATGGTCTTCCCTAGAAAGGGGTCTTCAATCTGCTTGGGGATCTTCTCCGAAGAGGTCGTGAGCTACGAGGAGAAGTAACCAAGTGGATGAGCAAGGCTCTCACACAAATATGAGCTAAACCAATGCTAACCCTAATACGAAGCTAGGAGATGAGTATATATAGTGCTAAGCCACGAAGGGGTAAGTGGGAGAGGATACATGGGGCGAAAACCCCTTGTATTGCGCGCAGGCAGGCCGGTAGTACCGGTCATGTGGCCAGTAGTTCCGCTGGGAGCTCATGAGGGGTGGTAGTTCCGGACGTGGAAGGCGGTACTAGCGCTGGTAGGTCAGGTGTTGGCCTCTGGAGATGGATGTCGAAGGGGCCAGCGGTTGTACCGATGGTCGTGGAGGTTGTTCGGGTCTTTGGGCAGAAACCGGTAAAACCGGTGCTGCGCCCACCTTGCTCCGCTTGATCACAGAAGGTGGGCCAGTTGTTGGGCGGTAGCTGGCTGGTTGTTCCGCCCGGGCGGTGGTTGGGCGGTTGTTCCGTTCCTTCTGGGCTGGGCAGATCATCTACATGCTCTCGATGTTCATCTTGCGTTGTAACTTCTCCTTGGTTACTTTCTTGGTACCTAAGCACACAAAGCATCTCCGTTTGAGGTCGTAGCCATGTCTCAAGTGGGTCAAAGGGAAGTTCAACAAGGAGAGAGTTAACCTCGGATTGAATAGCACATGCTCGAGCTCTCGTCATGGGTCCTCGCGGGGTTGGATGTGTCGATGTAGAGTCCATGGGGATGATGGAAGGATGCTCCGCATCACCTCCCCTCCCTTGGGAAAGATCTGACCTCAGATCAAAATCTTCGTCACCATGGAAAGGCGAGAGGTCTTTGATGTTGAAGATGTCGCTCACGTTGTACTTGTCTTGTGGGAGTTCAATCTTGTAGGCGTTGTCGTTGTAGCGTGCTAGCACCTTGAATGGTCCATCGGCTCGAGGGAGAAGTTTGGACTTGCGTTCGCTGGGGAAGCGGTCCTTGCGAAGGTGTAGCCACACGAGATCGCCTATGTAGAAGATCATGGGTTGCTTGTTGACGTTGAGCTTGGTTGCTAGTCATTGCACTTGGCGCTCGATGATGTTCCTTGTATCTTCATGCATCTTCTTGATGTAGCTTGCTCGTGCACTCGCATCCATGTTGGTGCGCTCTTGTAGAGGTAGAGGTAGAATGTCCAAAGGGGACAACGGGTTGAAGCCGTAGACGACCTCGAAGGGGGATTTGCCGGTAGTCGAATGTCTTGCACGGTTGTAGGCGTACTCATCGATGGGTAGACACGCCTCCCACTCCTTGATGTTCTTCTTGATCAACACGCGAAGTAGAGTGGATAGTGTCCGGTTCGTCACCTCCGTTTGGCCGTCGGTTTGAGGATGGTATGCGAATGAGAACAAGAGCTTGATTCCGAGCTTGGCGCATAGCGTCTTCCAAAAGTAACTCAAGAATTTGACGTCACGGTCGGAGATGATTGTCTTTGGTACTCCATGGAGGCGCAAGATTTCCCTACAAAAGAGATTTGCAACATGTGAAGCATCGTCTATCTTGTTGCAAGGAATGAAATGTGCCATCTTAGAAAATCGGTCCACAACAACAAACACGGAATCCTCTCCATTTTGAGTTCTAGGCAAACCAAGGACAAAATCCATGCTAATGTCTTCCCAAGGTTGATAAGAAATAGGAAGAGGCATGTAAAGACCATGGGATTGAGCTTTAGAATTAGCTTTGCGACATGTAGAGCAATGGGTGGTGAAGCATGAGACGTCGCGGAACATCTTGGGCCAAAAGTAGTTCTTGGAGAGCGTGGCGAAACTCTTGTCACCTCCAAAGTGTCCCATGAGTCCGCCTCCATGAGCCTCTTGCAAAAGGAGCAAACGAAGAGAAGACTCGGGAATGCATAGTTTGTTAGCTCTCATAAGATAACCATCCTTGATGTAATATTGTTCCCAAGAAGTATGCGTCAAACACTTATCATAAGGAATAGCAAAAGATGGATCATTAGCATACAAGTCTTTGATGTGCTCAAAACCAATAACATTCAACTCAAGTTTAGTCACAAGCGTGCATATGCGTGAAAGTGCATCCGCAACTACATTTTCCTTACCCTTAATGTACTTGATCACATAGGGGAAAGATTCAACAAATTCACTCCATTTGGCATGACGCTTGTTCAACTTAGTCTGACCTTTTAGGTACTTAAGCGTTTCATGATCGGTGTGTATGACAAACTCATGAGGTCTAAGATAATGTTCCCAAAAATGTAGTACACGCACTAAAGCATACAATTCTTTGTCATAGATGGGATAGTTAAGTTGAGCACCAGAGAGTTTTTCACTAAAATATGCAATGGATCGTTTTTCTTGCATCAAAACTCCGCCAATTCTGGTACCACTTGCATCACAATGAACCTCAAAAGTTTTATCGAAATTGGGTAAAGCAAGAATCGGAGCAAGAGTAAGCAAAGACTTGAGCTCATCAAAAGCGGTGGATTGCAAAGATCCCAAAACAAAAGGAGCGGTAATTGTGCTAAAATCTTTCACAAAGTGACGATAAAAACCCACAAGACCAACAAAACTACGCACTTGTTGCAAATTGGTGGGTTGGGGCCAAGTTTTAATTGCTTCAATTTTAGTTTCATCAACATGGATACCCTTGGAAGATACAACAAAACCCAAGAAAACCACTTTGTCAACACCAAATGTGCACTTTTTCATGTTGGCATAAAGACTTTCCTTGCGAAGTGTTAGTAAAACAGCCCTAACATGATCAACATGCTCTTTCATGGTTTTCCTAAACACAAGAATATCATCGAAGTAAACCACAACAAAGACTCCAATATAAGGGCGAAGCACATAATGCATGAGACGCACGAAAGTACCGGGAGCCTCCGATAAACCCATAGGCATAACTAACCACTCATATAAGCCAAATTTGGTTTTGAAAGCAGTTTTCCATTCATCACCCTCTTGTATGCGGATTTGATAATAGCCACTTTTAAGATCATTTTCGAGAAAAAATTGGCTCCACTAAGTTCATCAAGCATATCATCTAACCGAGGAATGGGATGCCTATAACGAACGGTGATAGCATTTATAGGTCTACAATTGGAACACAAGCGGAAACTTCCATCGGGCTTAGGCACAAGTATAATGGGAACGACACAAGGGCTTAAGCTTTCACGTACCTGACCGTTGTCGATTAATTGTTGTACTTGCCGTTCAATCTCCTTTGTTTCTTCGGGATTGACACGGTATGGAGCTTTGTTTGGAAGTGGTGCTCCGGGGATGAGGTCGATTCGATGCTCAATGCCTCGTAGAGGAGGTAGACCCGGAGGTAGCTCATGGGGAAAACATCTTGAAATTCCTGCAAAAGAGATTGAAACACTAAAGGTAGCTTGTGAGGGGTGTTAGTTTTAGGTTCCCCATCCTTGCACACAAGGATAAAGTGCATCACACTCGATGGGTTCTCACACACTTCCCTCATCTCACATTTGTGGCAAATAGTATGAGGTTTTTCTCTCTAGGCGAAGAGGCGCTCAAGTTTGGTTTGTGGCTCTCACTCACTTTTGGGTGGATCACTTTCTCACTCTTCTCTCCACGATGGGTGGCTTTCTTGTTGGCTATCACTTGACTAGGAGACATAGGTCGCAACACATATTCCTTTCCTTTCATCTTGAAGGTATAGTGATTGGTGCGCCCGTTGTCGATGACACCACGGTCGAATTGCCATGGCCTACCAAGAAGGAGGTGGCAAACGGTCATGGGGACCACATCACACTCCAAAGTTGATAGAGGCGGAGGTGTCCCGATCTTTTGATGATACGATAACTATCGATTTGGTGAAGATGACTTTGATGATTCGACTACAAACGTGCACGACGTTGCGCCTTAGCAATCGCTAAGTGAACTCCGAGAGGTTACTTACCACGCCGGAGCACAATCAACCTGACCACGAAGGTCTATTCCTGCAAGCAATCGAAGAACAATCAAGAATATTATAAAAGCAATCTGAATATTGCGAGTATATATGAAGTATTGATAAAGGCGGGGATCCGTAAGCAGTCTTGGTCTGGTCATTGGACACAAACGAAGTACACGAAGTTGCAATGGCTAACTTTTAACTAAACAAATCCAAAGAAAAAAGCTACTAGATGGATCTACTTATATAGGAGCAAGGGGTGGCAGCCAAGGAGGTGGGAGAACGTCCCAAGGCAGCCTAAAACCAACTCTAGGTCGTACAAGGCTCATGGGTCCAAGTGGAGGTGATGCAACACCTTTCGACTTGTTTGACTCGGATTCTGTGGCAGTGTCTAATTGTTTCATTGATATCTCAATGCTCCGTATTAATTTGAAGGTGAGTCCAATTTGAAGAGCACGAAATATACTTTCCAACAAAAAAAGAATCACCCAATTCGGAGTCCGCATGAAAAAGTTGTTGGCGTTTTGAGTCAGGTATGTTTGTGCAGTCCGAATCTGAGTCCAGAACGTGAGAGACTTGGACTCTATCTTCTCTTGGGCCAAAAGTGACGTGAGAGAACTTTTTGAACAACAAATAAACATCTCTTTCTTCCTTATCTTCATATGTGGATTGTACAAATGTCCCATACACCTGCAATTAGACAAAACACAAAAGTGTGTGAAGTATTTTTGTTCTGGATAACATAAATAGATTATTAAATAGTTTGCACTAGAAATCACCTGACAGATATGCATGTATGCAATATTTTTGGTCATATCCAAGGTAGTCATGTCCTCATCAAAAGTGTCTTCTTATGCACCAATTTTGAAGGAGACTTGGACCGTATGCTCAACTCGGATAGTGCCGGAGTCACTTAGTCATTGAACCTTGTAGGGGTGCGGGTGTTTCCTCTTTACCAATTGAAGCCTGGAGCATAGTTCTTCACTTGCCAAGTTGTGGCAACCACCTCCATCGATGATGACCTTGACGGATCGTCCATTGATGCCAGCCTTAGTGTGGAATATGTGGCATCTTTGGTCTTCTTCTTGTTGATGTTGAAGAGTCAAGACCTTGGAGACAACAAGAGCGGGGCTCGTATCTTCATCACAAAAGACTTGGTCATCTTCATCTTCATTCACTTGCCTATGCATGGCCACTTGCTCAATAGCTTCCATTTCATCTTCACTCATTGAGTCGTAGGTGCCATCGTCGTTGAGGATCATGGTGCGCTTGTTTGTGCATTCATAGGACTTGTGGCCTCGTCCATCGCAAGTGAAACACTTGAAGGAGCTTGTCTTGACGGTCTCGTCGGTCGGAGTAGATGAAGAAGCACGCGGCTTGAAGTTGCTTGTAGTAGGAGGAAGACGACTTGAACTTGACGAATGTTTCTTGTAACTTGACTTGTCGTCGTTGCTTGGAGAGGGCTTAGTTGATGTTGAAGTTGGAGTAGTTGTTGAATCTTGGTTATTGGAGAAGCCATAGGTCTTGGATGAATACTTGGTGTACTTGAAGTCATCTTGCACTTGACGTTCCGCCTTTGTAGCTTGATGCACGAGCTCAATGAGGTTGGAGTAGGGTTGGAAGTCGACGATCTTCTTGATGGGATGATTGAGTCCATTCAAGAATCGTGCCATTGTTTGCTCATCATCTTCCGTGACATTGGCTCGAATCATGGCTATCTCCATTTCCTTGTAGTATTCTTCAACACTCTTTGTTCCTTGCTTGAGGTGTTGGAGCTTTTTGAAGAGATCACGGTTGTAGTAGGTTGGTACAAAACGTGCTCGCATGACATCCTTCATTTGAGCCCAAGTGGTGATTGGAGGTTCACCTCTTGCTTGTCAGCGCTCAAGGACTTGTTCCCACCATATGAGCACATACTCTTGGAACTCAAGTAATGCTATAGCGATCTTATTCTCTTCCTCGTAGTTGTGCAAACGAAAGATTTTGTCGACCTTCAATGCCCATGAGAGGTATTCTTTGTGATCATTGCTTCCATTGAACTTGGGCATTGTGAATTTGAGCTTGCCATAGCGTTGCTCTTCATTGTGTTGTTGGCGATGGTGATGATGACGCCCTTGACATGGAGGGTAATCATCCTCAAGTTGCTCTTGGCGTGGAGGAAGTCCATGATCAACTTGCTCGTGTTGACCTTGAGGTTGAGGTGGAGCTTGACGAGCTTGTGGAGGAGCTTGAGGGACTTGACGTTGGATGCGCGGTTGATAGTTCCGCTCTTGGAGTTCTTCTCGAAGGGCTTCCTCTTGATTGCGCCGTTCGCGATTGCGGTTGGCGATGGCTCGACTTGATTCTTGAAGGGCACATTGCGCCTCAAGAGCTTGAGCTTCACGTTGTTGTTGTTGAAGACGTTGAGCCCCGGCTTCTTGTTCCTCTTGGTGTAGACGCGCTCATTCTTCCTCTTGGCGCCGTAGTCATTGTCGTTCTTGAGCTTGAGCAAAAGCGACTTGGTTTGATTGAGGACGAGGAACTTGCTCATCGGCTTGCTCTTGTGAATGCTTGACGTGTAGCATGTTGCGAGATGCATGACGGTCTTGACGCGTGGCTCGTCGAAGAGTGTTCGATGATGGTGTACTTGAGCCGGAGAAGGAGTCGTCGGAGTGTCCACTTGAGTGGCTCCGTCTTGAGTATGATGACGTAGAAGGAGGCCGGTTCACCAACAAGGCGCGGATCTCGTCCATTCTTGCATAGTTTTCTTGCTTGTGCGCGTCGAGCTTGTTGTCGAAGTAGTCTCTTGTACGTTGCTCGGAGAGTCGCAAGTCGGTGGCGAGGTTGTCGATGCGGTCGTTCATTGCTTGTTGCTCTTGATGTAACGCTCTTTGTGCACGAAAGAGGTGGCTCTTGGTGACGTATGATGACATGTCGTCGTCTTGCTCGATGAAGAGTGGGTTGCTCGAAGTACCCGACCTATCCATCATTCCAAGCAAAATGTGAGTGGTAGAAGGAGAAGAACTTATACCAATGTCCTTGACCGATGTTGATGATGAATCAAGTTCACTCAAATGCGGACAATGAAATAGCACTATTGGTACCAATCCTTGTCGGTTCTCACACCTACACAAGTAAAAGCTTATGGTGGAGCTTGGTTAGGATAGTGGCACAAAATTGATTGCAATCATTAGTTTGACTCAATGATGTTGAAAAAGATTCGCAAATTCGCAAATGCAACAAGTAGACCAAGCAAGTAGTGGTACACGGAAACACACACGCAAATAGATAAGTGGGATTGTGCAAACCAAAAGTGAGCCAAAATTTGGAATCCATGAAAATGCTCTTGTTGCACAATACTAGAGAGACGCTAGCACGATTGCACCATAGGCGGATACGGAGCTTGTGCACAACCTACTAGGCAAAAACGCAACGATCCCTATCCCAAGTATGCTATATGTATGGTATTTCGGTGCTATGATCCAAGATGATCTTATGTGACAATCTTAATGTAGTATGATGCTATGGTTCTTGCTTATAAGCTCTTTGCTTATCTTTCTCTTTTTCTTAAAAGCTTGGGTGGCTCTTTCTCTTTTGAGCTCTTTTCTTATGCAAACTTCATGAACCAAGATAGTAATTGTGTATGCGATGACAACTTTGTGACACACAAGTTGATGCCAAGATATGCACCACTTTGGTATGGTATGTATGTTATGGAGTATGATCACTAATGTGCAGAAGTCACGTTGTCGGCAATACTCAATGGCTATTCTCGATGGGTAAGCAACGCAAAAGATGGGCTATGATGGTTATCAATGCAATTGCGAGGTATGACAAAGATGTCGTCGAGGTTACCGTCCTCGGCGATGATCAGTCCTTGGCGATGATGAGTCCTTGGCGAAGATGAGCGGTGGTGATGTTGACGTCGAACCGTACCTATATAGCCGAAACACAATAGGACACGGGAACCACAACTCAACTTCTCAAAGACCAAAAGCAACAATGGTGGTAGCGGAACGCGGAGGTGGTATAGCGGATGATGTGGTGCACGACCTAGGCAAAGATGCCAATGTTCGGAAAATTAGATGGTGTCCAATGATGTTGTATCTTATCTAGGTGGATGGGGGATGTCAATAGCTTCTGAACGAGCTAAAGAACGCGAAAATCGGACTCCGGATGTGAAAGTTATGATGAAAATGGTGAAAGTCAGAATGCTGAAATTGGCATGGGCGGTAGTACCGCTCGGATGGGTGTTAGTACCGCTTGTGGTACTCAGAGGTGGTACCGCTTGGAGGGGCGGTTGTACCTCTCGTGTCGGGATTTGTCACAGATCGAATCTGGGCGCGGTTTTGGGGCGGAAATGGATGACTTTGGGGGCAAAATTGGATGGATTTCGTGGATGCAAAGAGGGGAAACTTGGGGGAATGCTAGATCCAATTGAAACCAAGCAAATCCACGGATCAAAATCAACAAAACATCATCAAACCAACAAATCACAAAAAAAATTTGGGGGCTATTTTTGGTGGGGATTTTCGGATTTAGGACGAAAACAACAAAACCAAGCTAGAAAACACGGGGTAGGGGCTCCAAAAACGTGATCAACGTGGCTCATGATACCAAGATGATGTAGGGCAGAACCCTAGGTGGACGACCTTTCACGTCTGGAGTGGATCCTACGGGGAATCACGAAGAACACGCGGAAGCACAAAGGGGAAACACGGGGAAAATGAGAGAGAATCACTAAACCAACAAGGAATCAATCACACAAGTGCTAGATCACCGAACACAAAGAGTAACACATGATCCACAATCAACAAAGGTAAGGATACAAGGGAACCATTCTTCTCCGCGAGGAGGTCTTGATGGTCTTACCTAGAAAGGGGTCTTGAATCCACTTGGGGATCTTCTCCGAAGAGGTCGTGAGCTCCGAGGAGAAGTAACCAACTGGATGAGCAAGGCTCTCACACAAATATGAGCTAAACCAATGCTAACCCTAATACGAAGCTAGGAGACGAGTATATATAGTGCTAAGCCACGAAGGGGTAAGTGGGAGAGGATACATGGGGCGAAACCCCTTGTACTGCGCGCAGGCAGGCCGGTAGTACCGGTCATGTGGCCGGTAGTTCCGCTGGGAGCTCATGAGGGGCGGTAGTTCCGGACGTAGAAGGTGGTACTACCGCTGGGAGGTCAGGCGCTGGCCTCTGGAGATGGACGTCGAAGGGGCCAGCGGTTGTACTGGTGGTCGTGGCGGTTGTTCCGGTCTTTGGGCAAAAACCGGTAAAACCGGTGCAACACCGGCCTTGCTCCGCTCGATCACAGAAGGTGGGCTGGTTGTTGGGCGGTAGCTGGCCGGTTGTTCTGCCCGGGTGGTGGTTGGGCGGTTGTTCCGGTCCTTCTGGGCTGGGCAGATCGTCTACATGCTCTCGATGTTCATCTTGCGTTGTAACTTCTCCTCGGTTACTTTCTTGGCACCTAAGCACACAAAGCATCTCTGTTTGAGGTAGTAGCCATGTGTCAAGTGGGTCAAAGGGAAGTTCAACAAGGAGAGAGTTAACCTCGGATTGAATAGCACGTGCTCGAGCTCTCATCATGGGTCCTCGTGGGGTTGGATGTGTCGATGTAGAGTCCATGGGGATGATGGAAGGATGTTCCGCATCAATATTGTCATGGATCATTCAAACATGTTGAGCTTGCCTTTCTCCCTCATGCTAGCCAAATTCCATGCACCAAGTAGAGATACTACTTGTGCTTCCAAATATCCTTAAACCCAGTTTTGCCATGAGAGTCCACCATACCTACCTATGGGTTGAGTAAGATCCTTCAAGTAAGTTGTCATGCAAGCAATAAAAATTGCTCTCTAAATATGTACGACTTATTAGTGCGGAGAAAATAAGCTTTATACGATCGTGTGATATGGAAGTAATAAAAGCGATGGACTGCATAATAAAGGTTCATATCACAAGTGGCAATATAAAGTGACATTCTTTTGCATTAAGATTTTGTGCATCCAAACCTAAAAGCACATGACAACCTCTGCTTCCGTCTGCGAAGGGCCTATCTCTTACATTATGCAAGAGTCAAGGTGATCTTCACCTTTCCTTTTTTCATTTTATCCTTTTGGCAAGCACCTCGTGTTGGAAAGATCCTGATATATATATCCAATTGGATGTAAGTTAGCATGAACTATTATTGTGGACATTACCCTTGAGGTAAAATGTTGGGAGGCAACACTATAAGCCCCTATCTTTCTCTATGTCTGATTAAAACTCCAGAACCATAAGTATTGCGTGAGTGTTAGCAATTGTAGAAGACTATATGATAGTTGAGTATGTGGACTTGCTGAAAAGCTCTATTCTTGACTCTTTCTGATGTTATGATAAATTGCAATTGCTTCAATGACTAAGATTATAGTTTGTTAGTTCTCAATGAAGTTTATGATGCATACTTGACATTGTGAATAGATTGTTACTTGAGCATAAGAAATCATATGACAAAATCTATATATGTTGTTTTTAGAAGAATGATCATGATGCCCTCATGTCCGTAGTTTATTTTTATCGACACCTCTATCTCTAAACATGTGGACATATTTTTCGATGTCGGCTTCCGCTTGAGGACAAGCAAGGTCTAAGCTTGGGGGAGTTGATACGTCCATTTTGCATCATGCTTTTATATCGATATTTATTGCATTATGGGTTGTTATTACACGTTATGTCACAATACTTATGGTTATTCTCTCTTATTTTACAAGGTTTACCATGAAGAGGGAGAATGCCGGCAGCTGGAATTCTGGGCTGGAAAAGGAGCAAATATTGGAAACATATTTTGCACAGCTCCAAAAGTCCTGAAACTCCACGAAAGTCATTTTTGGAATTAATAAGAATTATTGAGCGAAGAAAGTACCAGAGGGGGCCCACACCCTGGCCACGTGGGTGGGGGGCGCGCCACCCCTACTGGGTGCGCCCCCCTGCCTTGTGGGCCCCTTGTGGTCCTCCGGTGCCCATCTTCTACTATATGAAGGCTTTTACCCTGGAAAAAAATCATAAGCAAGCTTACGGGACGAAACTCTGCCGCCATGAAGCAGAACCTTGGAGGAACCAATCTAGGGCTCCGGCAGAGCTGTTCTGCCAAGGAAACTTCCCTCCGGGAGGGAGAAATCATCACCATCATCATCACCAATGAACCTCTCATTGGGAGGGGGTCAGTCTCCATCAACATCTTCACCAGCACCATCTCCTCTCAAACACTAGTTCATCTCTTGTATCCAATCTTGTAGCAAAACCACAAATTGGTACCTATGGGTTGCTAGTAGTGTTGATTACTCCTTATAGTTGATGCTAATTGGTTTATTTGGTGGAAGATCATATGTTCAGATCCTTAATGCATATTAATACTCCTCTGATCATGAACATGGATATGCTTTGTGAGTAGTTACGTTTGTTCCTGAGGACATGGGTGAAGTCTTGCTATTAGTAGTCATGTGAATTTGGTATTCGTTCGATATTTTGATGAGATGTATGTTGTCTCTCCTCTAGTGGTGTTATGTGAATGTCAATTACATGACACTTCACCATTATTTGGGCCTAGAGGAAGGCATTGGGAAGTAATAAGTAGATGATGGGTTGCTAGAGTGACAGAAGCTAAACCCTAGTTTATGCGTTGCTTCTTAAGGGGCTGATTTGGATCCATATGTCTCATGTTGTGGTTAGGTTTACCTTAATACTTCTTTTGTAGTTGCGGATGCTTGCAATAGGGGTTAATCATAAGTGGGATGCTTGTCCAAGAAAGGGCAGTACCCAAGCACCGGTCCACCCACATATCAAATTATCAAAGTAACGAACATGAATTATATGAACGTGATGAAAACTAGCTCGACGATAATTCCCATGTGTCCTGGGAGCGCTTTTC
Source organism: Triticum aestivum (assembly GCF_018294505.1). NCBI lineage: Eukaryota > Viridiplantae > Streptophyta > Magnoliopsida > Poales > Poaceae > Triticum > Triticum aestivum. The sequence goes on along the minus strand of NC_057804.1, from coordinate 335,071,896 downwards.
TCATATTAAGAATTTGTCCAGGCTTGTCCGTTGCTACAAAAAGGATTGGGCCACCTTGCTGCACTTTATCTACTTTCATTGCTTGTTACGCGTTACAAATTATCCTATCACAAAACTATCTGTTACCTACAATTTCGGTGCTTGCAAAGAATACCTTACTGAAAACCGCTTGTCATTTCCTTCTGCTCCTTGTTGGGTTCGACACTCTTACTTATCGAAAGGACTACGATAGATCCCCTATACTTGTGGGTCATCACAAACCCACCAAACATCGTAGTCTTCAAATGTTATTGGTTCTAGCCGAAGGAGACTAGAAGGACTCATGAACATACAGGGCTAGTGGAAATCAAACAAAGAACCCACTTGGATGTTCCCGATGTCTATATTATGGCTCAACAGGCAACCCAAGTTTTCTATCTACCGTGGGCCTGTCAAAGGGTTACAAATCTCAATGGTTGGGATAACATTTATGAAGTGCCGCCACGTGTTAGACCACCTCCCCCCAATGAAGAGGATTATGAACCTCACCTTAACCTAGACACATATGAAGGAGGATTCTTCCAAGAAACACGTCTTTCCAAAAAACGTTTCATGAAACACTCTACTTCATCCCAGAACATTGAAGTAGACAGTGACAGTGAACCCGACTTCACCCCTCGGCCAGAACAAGAAGAGCCTGAACTAGAAGAGGTTATTGCTGTGGATGACCTGTCAATGCTTGACCGATTACGTAAAGGTGGCCTTCCACATGATGATGCATTTATAATGACGATGAGAACGTCATTACTGATAGTGATGATGATGATGCATTTATAGATCCCAAAGCATTTATTGAACCCGACAATCCAGATTATTATTAGGTATTCAATTTTTTTATGTTGTACTTGATTTATATAGTTACTTGTATGATTGTATGATTTATATAGTTACTTGTATAATTTTCTTACTTTTTATGGTTGTTTGTTATGCATAGTGCCATGGTCTTGATAACCGCCCCCGTCGGCCCTCGCCCACTTTATGATTCGAATGTGGTAAATTCTTTTTTATAACTATTTGTTGCATTTCACATTTATGACAATTATGGCCATAAAGTTGACATAGAGATATTTTAATCTAGGAGGTATGTGAATCGGAATTTGCAACCGACCCTCTTGTCGAGAAGTTAAATTTAGTTGAAAAAGAAAATGAGTATTTGAAAGAAAAAATTAAAAGAATTGAAGAAGAGAAGATGAAATTGGAGTTGTATGTTGCCGATGTCGTTGATGATCACAAGATGAAGATGAATGCAATGCGTTTTAAGATGGATGCCATGAGCTTGAAGATTAAGAAGATTAGAAAATATGCCATTGATAATGAGGCTTGGTATCATTATGCCGTTAGATCAATTGTTACCTTAATTGCGATCTTCATCGCATTTGTTGTGACGATGGTAAGATTTCTCTAGCGTTTTGCTTAACAAATGCATACTTAGCTTACTTTCCTCCTAAATGGCATAATTACCTAAGTTAGACAAAAAAATGAGCTATACTTAGCTTCTTTAGTTCATTCATGACATACTTAGCATACTTAGGTCAAAAATGGCATGAGAATCTTTGTTACCTCCAAAATTATATAGACTTAGCTTATCTCCCTCGAAAATGACATAATAACCTTACTAAGCTCCAAGATGACCTATTTACCTAGCTTAGCTCTAAAATGACCTACACTTAGCATTTTTACCTAGCTTAGCAATAAAATGGCATTTTTACCTACCTTAGTTAGAAGAAGAAGAAGAAGATAAAGAAGAGGAGAGGAGAAAAAGAAAGAGAATACAAAAATTTCTTCTTTTTCTTCCTCTTCTTCCTCTTCTTCTTCTTCTTCTTCTTCTTCTTCTTCCTCTTCTACTTCTTCTTCTTCTTCTTCTTCTTCTTCTAGCTAGTCTTCTTCTTCTTCTTCTAACTTACTTCTTTCCCAATTTGCAGATTTGCTTTAGATGAGGAAGCTTGCATTGATGGAGTCTACTCTTCTCTTTATGCTTCCTTCTTGTTTTAATTTTGTAGAATGAAAAATGTGAAACTTCCTACCTATATATGTATGTATGGATGAAACCATTGTATGCTTGTTGTTGGATATATATGTTCGCTAGCTCTATATGTTGCATATGGACTTTTGATTTGCTATGTATATGTGTTGGATGATCATATCCATATGGCTACGTCTCATCCACCTATGGGTGCCCCCAACGGCCCGCAGGGATCAGCCCCTCCGCTTCCAGCTCCAGCAGCCGCTTTTGCATGATGCCGGATGGCATCCTCTTCCCCATGACTCATCCCGCCGCCGATGGATGCGTCCGCGCTCGATGACAAGCCTTCCCAGCTTTCTTCGTCTGCTCTAGCTTAAACGTCTTGTCCTTTGTCATCTTCTTGGAACAGACGAGAGCATGAAAGGGTGGAGAAGATAGCTGAGCAACCTGGGCAAAGAAGCGGAGGATTCGAGGGAGAAAGGGGATATATGGGAATCCCTAGCCCTCCAATCTTTTATGCTGCGGATAAAAATCGCACCTCTTATTTCAGCCGCAGACCTCTGGATCCACAATGCCCGCGATGGCCATACGCTCAGGAATAGTGCAACACGTGGAGGATTTCTGAGGTGAGAATCGAGGAGTCACAACCCCACTTTCCCCACTAGCTGCAGCCTAACCCCTTCCGCGCACTCACGCCTGGTTTCAAATCCCGAATTTCTGCAGCGAATCAACCCGATTGATTGCCCACCACTCCTTTCGTAAAGGAGACTAGTTAGTCTGACCGACCACCCTCCGCAGGTACCCGTGCACTTGGACACATAAAACAACTGACTGAAGTCATCTGCAAGATCGCGACGGGATGAGCTTGATGTCCCTCCATGAGTTAACTTGGCCCTTTCACTAGGCTCTAAGACGCTCTCGTCATGAATTTGTACTCGAAAATGGCATGCATTGGCATTCCCCTGGTGAGAGAGACCTAGACTAGGGGGTCCTCGGGCCGCCGCCTCATCATTCATGGGTCGGACAGGTGGGCTACATTACGACAACTGGAAGGCCGGATTACGAGGCAGCTTTGTATCCTGGCAGGAGATCCTTGGAGTCTTGGTGGGTTCTCCAAGTCAAGATAGAAGATTTGGCATGTTTATTCCCTTGTTGTAACCGACCCTGTGTAACCTTAGTACACCTGGTGGCTATATAAACCAGGGGGTTAAGTCCTTGGAGAGAACAAGAACCATCATCCTACAAGCCTAGGGTTTAGTTCATTTGATTTCGTGGTAGATCGACTCTATAACCATCCTATACACTTCAATATAGTCAAGCATGATGTAGGGTTTTACCTCTTAGAGAGGGCCCAAACCTGGGTAAACATTATGTCCTTTGTCTCCTGTTCCCCATTAATCCAAGATCCACAACTCGGGAGCCCCTGCCCGAGATCCGCCGGTTTGCATACTGACATTGGTGCTTTCACTGAGAGTTCCGCTGTTGGATCGCTGCAAGGATCGATTGGTCGCTTGTTCATCAACGACGCCGTCCATGCCAGGGACATCTTCGTCCCCGACCAAGTTTTTGCGTTTGGAAGTGTCATGTTGCACGCTGATCTGACCGGCCACCTTGGCCAGGTTGGAAACTTTGCCCCCGGCAGGATATTAAGTTCAGGAACCTAGAGTTCAACATTGATTCCCGGGGAGATCTCGGAGTAAAAACATGGTCTCCAAATAAAACAGTGCGACCTCTTGGTGGATATAGCACCCCGGTTGTACATGCACGAGAACCAGCCCTACCACACATAACCCAGACTCTCGCAGGTTGAACGCCTACTGCGATGGACAGAGAACCCGCTTCACCCAATCTAACCGCAACCCCAGTAGATAGTAACCCGGTTCCTGTTGACACAGCACCATCTCCACCACAGAGCTCCCAAATAAGAGCTGCCCAAAGCACCAGTACTACCATGACGAACCCCAAATCCACAAGTTAGTACACCTATTCCTCTAGAGGAAGCACAATCAGCCATTTGTAGTTTAGCATCTATCGCATTTCATGTTGTTAAATCCTATGTGCGTATCTTCCCATCACTGAAATATTATACTAAAGATGAAGGATGCTAGTTGCAAGTGTTCGTTCAGGAGTTATGTGATAGAGGCAAAGGTGTCCCGTCTTTCGATGAGATGATGGATATAGCTTTGGTGGAAGTCGACTTTGACGATCCGACTACGAACGTGCGAGGACGTCCCGCCTTAGCAATCGCTAAACCAACTCCGAGAGGTTATTGACCATGCCGGAGCACGATCAACCTGACCACGAGAGTCTGTTTCCTGCGAGCAAACGAAGAACAAGCAAGAAACTGAGATTGCAATCTGGATATTGCGAATATAAGATGAAAGCTTTATTGATCAAGGTGGGGTTCTGTGACGTCTTTGTCTGGTCGTTGAACACAAACAAAGTACGCGAAGTTGCAGCTATCGCGAACTTTTAATCTAAACAAAACCCAAAGTCTAAACGACGCCCTAAGGGCTGTATATATGGAGCAAGAGTGGGGAATTTCGTGGCCCTTGGGGAAGGGGTCCGAAACCAACGCTATCTCTTGTTTCCCCACACATACGAACTCTAAAAACAGCCTAGACTCAAGTATTTCGAAAATACATGGGCCTGGCCCAATAATATGGTGACGCAACACCTAGAATAGCCTCTGGAAGGAAGTTATGAAGTAGCATCTTGTATATTTCGTCCAAGGCTTCATGCACTCATTATGGTGGCTTCAACGTCTTGAAATCATCACTTGTAACTCCATTCTTGTTCCCCTTGCGCATGCTATCATCTCCATGCTTGTTCTTGCTCCAATGTTCATCCTTCTCCAAGCTAGGCCCTTCATTTGTAAGCAAAACAAATGTATCCAATTTAGGCAGCATCATATTCTCATGAACATTAGAATCATTACCAAGAAATGAAAGTACCTGGTAATTTAATTGGCGTGCGCGAGCTCTAGTAATTGGTCTAGTATGTATAGCTGCAGGGGCTGTGGGTGTAACAATGGTATTGATGTCCTCATCCTCCTCCCCTTCTTGAAATGAAGTCGTCCTCGACGGAAGCTCATCTTCCTGACCCAAATATGGCTTCAAATCTGCAATGTTAAAAGTGGGACTAACCCCAAAATCTGCAGGCAGCTCAAGTTTATATGCATTATCATTTATTTTCTCTAACACCTTAAAAGGACCATCAGCACGTGGCATTTGCTTTGATTGGCGCAAATCAGGAAATCTATCCTTATGCAAATGTAACCAAACAAGATCTCCAGGTGCAAACAGAACATGTTTTCTACCTTTATCTCCAACAAGTTTATATTTAGCATTCATACGCTCAATGTTTTCCTTAGTTAACTCATGCATTTTTAAAATCAATTCAGCACATTGTTTAGCATCAAAATTAACCTCATCCGAAGATGGAAGAGGTAACAATTCAATAGGTGCACGAGGTAGGAAACCATACACAATTTAAAAAGGGCACATCTTAGTAGTAGAATGAAATGAACGATGTTCCTCAAAACAAATTTAATATGAGGCAAGCATTCTTCCCACATTTTCTTATTATTCTTCAAAACAGCCCTAAGCATAGTAGACAATGTTCTATTGACTACCTCAGTTTGTCCATCAGTTTGGGGGTGACAAGTAGTACTAAAAAGAAGTTTAGTCCCCAACTTAGCCCATAAACATCTCCAAAAGTGGCTAAGAAATTTAGTATCACAATCTGAAACAATAGTATTTGGCACACCATGCAAGAGAATAATTTCACGGAAGAACAAATCAGCAATATTAACAGCATCATCGCTTTTATGACATGGTATAAGGTGTGCCATTTTCGAGAATCTATCCATGACAACAAATATGCTATCTCTCCCCTTCTTTGTTCGAGGTAAACCTAAAACAAAGTCCATAGATATATCCTCGCAAGGAACACTAGGTACAGGCAAAGGCATATATAAACCATGAGGATTGAGTCGTGACTTAGCTTTTTGACATGTAGTGCAGCGAGCAACAAAGCGCTCAACATCCCGTCTCATCTTTGGCCAAAAGAAATGTGTAGCAAGTACGTCCTCCGTCTTCTTCACGCCAAAGTGTCCCATTAGTCCTCCTCCATGCGCCTCCTGCAACAACAAAAGACAGACGGAGCTAGCTGGAATGCATAGCTTGTTAGCACGGAACACAAATCCATAATTAACGACGAACTTGTTCCATGTTCTTCCTTCTTTACAATTCCGCAATACATCTTTAAAATCAGCATCATGCACATATTGATCTTTGATGGTCTCCAAACCAAATATTTTGAAGTCAAGTTGTGAAAGCATAGTATAGCGATGAGACAATGCATCAGCAATAACATTTTCTTTACCCTTCTTGTGTTTAATGACATAAGGGAAACTCTCAATGAATTCAACCCACTTAGCATGTCTACGATTCAGTTTAGCTTGACTTTTAATATGTTTCAAAGATTCATGATCAGAATGTATAACAAATTCTTTGGGCCATAAATAATGTTGCAAGTTTTTAAAGTCCAAACAAGAGCATATAATTCTTTATCATAAGTAGAATAATTCAGACTAGGCCCACTCAATTTTTCACAAAAGTATGCAATAGGATTGCCATCTTGTAATAATACACCTCCTAATCCAATTCCACTAGCATCACATTCAAGCTCAAATGTCTTATTAAAATCAGGAAGTTGGAGTAAAGGAGCATGTGTCAACTTATCTTTCAACACCGTGAAGGCTTCTTCCTGTGCGGTACCCCAAACAAAAGGCACATCCTTATTTGTATGCTCATTGAGAGGTGCAACAATGGTGCTAAAATCTCTCACAAAACGCCTATAGAATCTAGCGAGGACAAGAAAACTCCTCACTTGTGTGACCGTTTTGGGCTGTGGCCAACTCTCAATAGCTTCAATCTTGGCTTTATAAACTTCAATTCCCTGTGGAGTAACAACATAGCCAAGAAAAGACACTCGGTCGGTGCAAAAGGTGCACTTCCCAAGGTTACCAAACAAACGTGCATCACGTAGAGCAAAAAAACAACACGTAAATGTTCCAAATGTTCGTCCAAAGATCTGCTATAAATCAATATGTCATCAAAGTAAACTACCACAAATCATCCAATGAAAGCACATAAAACTTCTTTCATTAATATCATGAATGTACTAGGTGCATTAGTTAACCCAAAAGGCATGACTAACCACTCATATAATCCAAACTTAATTTTAAATGCTCTTTTCCATTCATCCCCCAATTTCATATGAATTTGATGGTATCCACTATGCAAATCAACTTTGGAGTATATTGTAGAGCCACTCAATTCATCAAGCATATCATCTAGCCTAGGAATAGGATGACAATAACGAATAGTAATATTATAAATGCCTCTACAATCAACACACATACGCGATGTACCATCCATTTTCAGCACTAGAATAATAGGACAACACAAGGACTAAGGGATTCGCGTATATAACCTTTTTCGAGAAGCTCTTGTACTTGACGCATAATCTCCTTCGTCTCCTTTGGATTGGTACGGTATGGTGCACGGTTTGGCAGTGAAGCACCGGGAATTAAGTCAATCTGATGCTCAATCCCTCGAATAGGCGGTAATCCCGGTGGCACGTCTTGTGGAAAGACGTCAGCGAACTCCTACAAAATGTTAGTGACAGCAGGAGGCAAAGAGGAAGGCACGTCCTTGAATGAACATAATGCCTCTTTGCACACAAAAGCATAGCAAACAGATTTATTGAAATCTAGCTCATCAATATGAGATTTGGTGGCAAATAAACTTGCACTTTTCAATTTAATTTCAGAAGCAACACTAGATGGTTTATTATTAGGCTTCATTTGTTGCTCAAATTCTTTTGCCACAATATGATTTTCACTCTTATTCTGCTCCTGTTTTGCTTTATTAGCTCTATTAATATCATCTTTCAAAATGGAATTAGGAGTCATAGGAAGCAAAGTAATATTTTTACCCTTATGAACAAGAGTATACTGATTATTTCTACCATGGTGTACATATTTTTTATCAAATTGCCATGGTCTACCAAGTAATAAGGAACATGCTTGCATAGGTACCACATCACAATCAACATAATCAGCATATGTAGAGATACTAAAATGCACATGAACAATACGTGCTACCTTAACCTTGCCGCTGTTGTTGAACCATTGGATGTAGTAAGGATGTGGATGTGGTCTTGTGGTGAGAGAGAGAGAGCTTCTCGACCATCTCCATGCTAGCCAAGTTGTTGCAGCTCCCTCCGTCTATGATGACGCGCACAGAACGTTCCTTCACAACTCCCTTTGTATGGAACAAATTATGCCTCTGATTTTGCTCAGCTTGTGTGACCTGCACACTCAAAACATGTTGAGCAACTAAACATTCATACCTGTCAGCGTCTTCAGGATCCATGTATTGCGTCTCATGATTAGAATCATCTCCACCGTGTTCTTCACGTGTAATAAGAGCTAACATCTCCTCATCATAGTCACTAGCGGACTCATACCCACCATTCTCTCGCATAATGACCTCTTCCCTTACACCGACGACAAATAATATCACTTCTGTGCCCAGTTGATGCCATGGAAGAAGAAGAGCTCTGTGTAGGCCCGGTAGGTGCGCTCTTGGAAGATAGTGGTGGTTGTGCCTGCTTTCTTGTATCACGACTGGAGGTGGCACCTAATGGAGGTGCTGGTGTAGTTGAAGTAGAATATGCACGCGATGTCCATGATGAAGGTCGGCCTGCAGAAAAGTTAGTTCGCGCCAATGCTTGTCGATCCTGCACTTCACGTTCAGCTTTACAAGCAAGATGGAATAAACGAGTGATATTAGTATACTCCTTATACTCTATAATGGTCTGAATCTGATAGAGGCAAAGGTGTCCCGTCTTTCGATGAGATGATGGATTTCGCTTTGGTGGAAGTCGACTTTGACGATCTGACTACGAACGTGCGAGGACGTCGTGCCTTAGCAATCGCTAAACCAACTCCGAGAGGTTGACCACGCCGGAGCACGATCAACCTGACCACGAGGGTCTGTTTCCTGCGAGCAAACAAAGAACAAGCAAGAAACTAAGATTGCAATCTAGATATTGCGAATATAAGATGAAAGCTTTATTGATCAAGGTTGGGTTCTCTGACGCCTTTGTCTGGTCGTTGAACACAAATGAAGTACGCGAAGTTGCACCTATGGCGAACTTTTAATCTAAACAAAACCCAAAGTCTAAACGGTGCACTAAGGGCTGTATATATGGAGGAAGAGGGGGGAATTTCGTGGCCCTTGGTGGAGGGGTCCAAAATCAACCCTATCTCTTGTTTCCCCACACATACGGACTCTAAAAATAACCTATAATTATGTATTTCAAAATTACATGGGCCTGGCCCAATAATAAGGTGACGCAGCACCTAGAATAGCCTCGAGACGAAATTTATGAAGTGGCATCCTGTATATTTCGCCCAAGGCTTCATGCACCCATTATGGTGGCTTCAATGTCCTGAAATCATCACTTGTAACTCCGTTCTTGTTCCCCTTGCGCATGCCATCATCTCCATGCTTGTTTGTGCTCCAATGTTCATCCTTCTCCAAGCTAGGCCCTTCATTTGTAAGCAAAACAAATGTATCCAATTTAGCCAGCATCATATTCTCATGAACATTAGAATCATTACCCAGAAACGAAAGTACGTGGTAATTTAGTTGGCGTGCGCGAGCTCTAGTAATTGGTCTAGTATGTATAGCAGCAGGGGCTGTGGGTGTAAAAATGGTATTGATGTCCTCATCATCCTCCCCTTCTTGAAATGAAGTCGTCCTCGATGGAAGTTCATCGTCCTCACCCAAATAAGGCTTCAAATCTGCAATGTTAAAAGTGGGACTAACCCCAAAATCTGTAGGCAGCTCAAGTTTTATGCATTATCATTTATTTTCTCTAACACCTTAAAGGGACCATCAGCACGTGGCATTAGCTTTGATTTGCGCAAATCAGGAAATCTATCTTTACGCAAATGTAACCAAACAAGATCTCCAGGTGCAAACACAACATGTTTTCTAACCTTATCTCCAGCAAGTTTATATTTAGCATTCATACGCTCAATGTGTTCCTTAGTTAACTCATGCATCTTTAAAATCAATTCAGCATGTTGTTTAGCATCAAAATTAACCTTCTTCGAAGATGGAAGAGGCAACAAATCAATGGGTGCACGAGGTAGGAAACCATACACAACTTCAAAAGGGCACATCTTAGTAGTAGAATGCAATGAACGATTATAAGCAAATTCAATATGAGGCAAGCATTCCTCACACATTTTCTTATTATTCTTCAAAATAGCCCTAAGCATAGTAGACAATGTTCTATTGACTACTTCAGTTTGTCCATTAGTTTGGGGGTGACAAGTAGTACTAAAAAGCAGTTTAGTCCCCAACTTAGCCCATAAACATCTCCAAAAGTGGCTAAGAAATTTAGTATCACGATCTGAAACAATAGTATTTGGCACACCATGCAAGCGAATAATTTCATGAAAGAACAAATCAGCAATATTAACAGCATCATCGCTTTCATAACATGATATAAAGTGTGCCATTTTCGAGAATCTATCCACGACAACAAATATGCTATCCCTCCCCTTCTTTGTTTGAGGTAAACCTAAAACAAAGTCCATAGATATATCCTCCCAAGGAACACTAGGTACAGACAAAGGCATATATAAACCATGAGGATTGAGTCGTGACTTAGCTTTTTGACATGTAGTGCAGTGAGCATGAAAGCGCTCAACATCCCGTCTCATCTTTGGCCAAAAGAAATGTGTAGCAAGTGCGTCCTCTATCTTCTTCACGCCAAAGTGTCCCATTAATCCTCCTCCATTGATAGAGGCAAAGGTGTCCCGTCTTTCGATGAGATGATGGATTTCGCTTTGCTGGAAGTCGACTTTGACGATCCGACTACGAACATGCGAGGACGTCGCGCCTTAGCAATCGCTAAACCAACTCCGAGAGGTTATTGACCACGCCGGAGCACGATCAACCTGACCACGAGGGTCTGTTTCGTGCGAGCAAACGAAGAATAAGCAAGAAACTAAGATTGCAATCTAGATATTGCGAATATAAGATGAAAGCTTTATTGATCAAGGTGGGGTTCTGTGACGCCTTTGTCTGGTCGTTGAACACAAACGAAGTACGCGAAGTTGCAGCTATGGGGAACTTTAATCTAATCAAAACCTAAAGTCTAAACGGTGCCCTAAGGGCTATATATATGGATGAAGAGAGGGGGAATTTCGTGGCCCTTGGCGGAGGGGTCGGAAATCAACCCTATCTCTTGTTTGCCCACACATACGGACTCAAAAAATAGCCTATACTAATGTATTTCGAAATTACATGGCCCTGTCCCAATAAAAAGGTGACGTAGCACCTATAATAGCCTCTGGACGAAATTTATGAAGTGGCATCTTGTATATTTCGTCCAAGGCTTCATGCACTCGTTATGGTGGCTTCAAAGACCTGAAATCATCACTCGTAACTCCGTTCTTGTTCCCCTTGCGCATGCCATCATCTCCATGCTTTTTCTTGCTCCAATGTTCATCCTTCTCCAAGCTAGGTCCTTCATTTGTCAGCAAAACAAATGTATCCAATTTAGCCAGCATCATATTCTCATGAACATTAGAATCATTACCAAGAAACGAAAGTACGTGGTAATTTAGTTGGCGTGCGCGAGCTCTAGTAATTGGTCTAGTATGTATAGCAGCAGGGGCTGTGGGTGTAAAAATGGTATTGATGTCCTCATCATCCTCCCCTTCTTGAAATGAAGTCGTCCTCGATGGAAGTTCATTGTCCTCACCCAAATAAGGCTTCAAATCTGCAATGTTAAAAGTGGGACTAACCCCAAAATCTGCAGGCAGCTCAAGTTTGTATGCATTATCATTTATTTTCTCTAACACCTTAAAGGGACCATCAGCACGTGGCATTAGCTTTGATTTGCGCAAATCAGGAAATCTATCTTTACACAAATGTAACCAAACAAGATCTCCAGGTGCAAACACAACATGTTTTCTAACCTTATCTCCAGCAAGTTTATATTTAGCATTCATACGCTCAATGTGTTCCTTAGTTAACTCATGCATCTTTAAAATCAATTCAGCACGTTGTTTAGCATCAAAATTAACCTTCTTCGAAGATGGAAGAGGCAACAAATCAATGGGTGCACGAGGTAGGAAACCATACACAACTTCAAAAGGGCACATCTTAGTAGTAGAATGCAATGAACGATTATAAGCAAATTCAATATGAGGCAAGCATTCCTCACACATTTTCTTATTATTCTTCAAAATAGCCCTAAGCATAGTAGACAATATTCTATTGACTACTTCAGTTTGTCCATCAGTTTGGGGGTGACAAGTAGTACTAAAAAGTAGTTTAGTCCCCAACTTAGCCCATAAACATCTCCAAAAGTGGCTAAGAAATTTAGTATCACGATCTGAAACAATAGTATTTGGCACACCATGCAAGCGAATAATTTCACGAAAGAACAAATCAGCAATATTAACAGCATCATCGCTTTTATGACATGGTATAAAGTGTGCCATTTTCGAGAATCTATCCACGAGAACAATTATGCTATCCCTCCCCTTCTTTGTTCGAGGTAAACCTAAAACAAAGTCCATAGATATATCCTCCCAAGGAACACTAGGTACAGGCAAAGGCATATATAAACCATGAGGATTGAGACGTGACTTAACTTTTTGACATGAGGTGCAGCGAGCAATAAAATGCTCAACATCCCGTCTCATCTTTGGCCAAAAGAAATGTGTAGCAAGTACGTCCTCCGTCTTCTTCACGCCAAAATGTTCCATTAATCCTCCTCCATGCGCTTCCTACAACAACAAAAGACAAACGGAGCTAGCTGGAATGCATAGCTTGTTAGCACGAAACGCAAATCCGTCATTAACGACAAACTTGTTCCACATTCTTCCTTTACAATTCTGCATTACATCTTTAAAATCAGCATCATGCACATATTGATCTTTGATGGTCTCCAAACCAAATATTTTGAAGTCAAGTTGTGAAAGCATAGTATAGCAATGAGACAATGCATCAGCAATAACATTTTCTTTTCCCTTCTTGTGTTTAATGACATAAGGGAAAGTCTCAATGAATTCAACCCATTTAGCATGTCTACGATTCAGTTTAGCTTGACTTTTAATATGTTTCAAAGATTCATGATCAGAATGTATAACAAATTCTTTGGGCCATAAATAATGTTGCCATGTTTCTAAAGTCCGAACAAGAGCATATAATTCTTTATCATAAGTAGAATAATTCAGACTAGGCCCACTCAATTTTTCAGAAAAGTATGCAACAGGTTTGCCATCTTGTAATAACACCCCTCCTAATCCAATTCCACTAGCATCACATTCAAGCTCAAAAGTCTTATTAAAATCAGGAAGTTGGAGTTAAGGAGCATGTGTTAACTTATCTTTCAATACCGTGAAGGCTTATTCCTGTGCGGTACCCCAAAGAAAAGGCACATATTTCTTTGTAAGCTCATTGAGAGGTGCAGCAATGGTGCTGAAATCTCTCACAAAACTACTATAGAATCCAGCGAGGCCAAGAAAACTTGATGTAGGGTGGAACCCTATGTGGACGATCTTTCACGTTTGGAGTGGATTCTACGGGGAATCCCAAGAACACGCGGAAGCACAAAGGGGAAACACGGGGAAAACGAGAGAGAGAATCACTAAACCGACATAGAATCAATTACACGAGTGCTAGATCACCGACAACATAGAGTGACAAATGATCCACAATCAACCAAGGTAAGGATACAAAGGAACAATTCTTCTCCGTACGGAGGTCTTGATGGTCTTCCCTAGAAAGGGGTCTTGAATCCGCTTGGGGGATCTTCTCCGAAGCGGTCCTGAGCTCCAAGGAGAAGTAGCCAAGTGGATGAGGAAGGCTCTCACACAAAATATGAGCTAAACCTATGCTACCCGAACCAGGAGGTGGGGGCGTCCTATTTATAGTCTTAGTGCAAATGGAAGTCAAAGTGAAGGGATACAAGGGCTCCAGCCCGAGGTGCGGTCACTCAGGTGTCGGTCGTCCGGAAGGCATCGGACGTCCGGAGGCTCAGGACGGTCAAGATGTCCGGTCAGGCCCGGGCGTCCGTAGAATCAGCTCTGTCGTGGGCGCGTCGGACGTCCGGAGGGGGTCGATCGTCCGGAGCTTCATGCCGGTCCGGTCGTCCGGAAGTTGTCGGTCATCCGTAGATTCGGTTCGGGCGTGCATCGGCCGGACGTCCGGTGTTCTCGGTCGTCCGTAGATTCGATTCGGGTGCCCAGCTGTCGGACGTCCGGAGGGCGTCGGTCGTCCGTGGCCTGGGACTCGTCGGACGTCCGGGCTTGGTCAGACGTCCGATGCCTGTAGCTTCAGCAGCATCTCTTCTCCTTCTTCAACATGCTTGGGGTCCTCGCCGTCTTGGCTCTTGCAAGTAGTTGATCCTTGGCTCACCTCCATGTACCTGATTACACATAGATTCTCTGAATGAGGTACTAGTCATGTCTCGTGAGTAGGAAGAGGGAGTTCGGAGAGGAGCGAGTTCACCTTATCTTCGATAGCCTTAGCTCAGGCTCTTGTCATGGGTCCAAGTGGTGATGAGGGAGATGTAGGCACGTCCATGGGGATGAGCGAGGGATGCTCCGCATCATCTCCCCCCCCCCCCTTGGGAGAGATCCGAACTCGGATCAAAAGGTGTATCTCCATGGAAAGGCGCGAGGTCCTTGACGTTGAAGATGTCGCTCACATTGTACTTGCCTCGTGGTAGGTCGATCTTGTAGGTGTTGTCGTTGTATCGTGCTAGAACTTTGAAAGGTCCATCAGCGCGAGGTAGAAGCTTGGACTTGCATTCGTTGGGAAGCGGTCCTTGCGAAGATGTAGCCACACTAGATTCGCAATTTTGAATACCATAGGTTGCTTGTTGATGTTGAGCTTGGTCGCTAGTCGTTGTACTTGGCGCTCGATGGTGTGCCTTGTATCTTCATGCATCTTCTTGATGTAGCTTGCACGGGCACTTGCATCGAGGTTGGTTCGCTCTTGTAGAGGAAGAGGTAGAATGTCCAATGGGGACAAAGGGTTGAAGCCGTAGACGACCTCGAAGGGGGACTTGCCGGTCGTGGAATGTCTTGCACGGTTGTAGGCGTACTCAGCGATGGGTAGACACGCCTCCCACTCCTTGATGTTCTTCTTGGTCAACACGTGAAGTAGAGTGGAGAGTGTACGGTTCGTCACCTCCGTTTGGCCGTCGGTTTGAGGATGGTATGCCGAAGAGAACAATAGCTTGATTCCGAGCTTGGCGCATAGGGTCTTCCAAAAGTAACTCAAGAACTTGACGTCGCGGTCCGAGACAATCGTCTTTGGTACTCCATGAGGTCACAAGATTTCCCTACAAAAGAGGTTTGCAACATGTGAAGCATCGTCTATCTTGTTGCAAGGAATGAAATGTGCCATCTTAGAAAATTGGTCCACAACGACAAAGACGGAGTCCTTGCCATTTTGAGTTCTAGGCAAACCAAGTACAAAATCCATGCTAATGTCTTACCAAGGTTGATAAGGAATAGGAAGGGGCATGTAAAGACCATGGGATTGAGCTTTTGACTTAGCTTTGCGACATGTAGAGCGGTTGGTGAAGCGTGAGACATCACAAAACATCTTGGGCCAAAATTAGTTCTTGGAGAGCATGGCGAAAGTCTTGTCACGTCCAAAGTGTCCCATTAGTCCGCCTCCATGAGCCTCTTGCAAAAGTAACAAACGAAGAGAAGACTCGGGAATGCAAAGTTTGTTAGATCTCATAAGAAAATCATCCTTTATGTAGTATGGCTCCCAAGATGTGTGTGTCAAACACTTAGCATAAGGAGTAGCAAAAGAAGGATCATGCTCATACAAGTCTTTTATGTGCTCAAAACCAATAACATTCAACTCAAGTTGAGTGATAAGAGTGCATATGCGTGCAAGTGCATCCGGAACAACATTTTCTTTACCCTTAATGTACTTGATGACATGTGGGAAAGATTCAATAAATTCACTCCATTTGGCATGACGCTTGTTCAACTTAGTTTGACCTTTTAAGTACTTAAGCGTTTCGTGATCAGTATGGATGACAAATTCATGAGGTCTAAGGTAGTGTTCCCAAACATGTAGCACACGCACTAAAGCATACAATTCTTTGTCATAGATGGGATAATTAAGTTGAGCACCGGAGAGTTTTCACTAAAATAAGCAATGGCTCGTTTTTCTTGCATAAAAACTCCACCAATTCCGGTACCACTTGCATCACAATGAACCTCAAAAGTTTTCTCAAAGTTGGGCAAAGCAAGAATCGGAGCATGAGTAAGCAAGGACTTGAGCTCATCAAAAGCGGTGGATTGCAAAGATCCCCAAACAAAAGTAGCATTCTTCTTACTCAAATCATGTAAAGGAGCGGCAATTGTGCTAAAGTTTTTCACTAAGCGGCGATAAAATCCTGCAAGGCCAAGAAAACTACGCACTTGTTGCAAATTGGTGGGTTGGGGCCAAGTTTTAATTGCCTCAATCTTAGTTTCATCAACATGGACGCCCTTGGAAGAGACAACAAAACCCAAGAAAACCACTTTGTCAGCGCCAAAAGTGCATTTCTTCAAATTTGCATAAAGGCTTTCCTTGCAGAGGGTTTGCAACACAGATTTAACATGATTAATGTGCTCTTTCATGGTTTTGCTAAACACAAGGATATCATCAAAGTAAACCACAATGAAGACTCCAATGTAAGGTCTAAGCACATGATGCATAAGACGCACGAAAGTTCCGGGTGCTTCCGACAAACCCATAGGCATCACCAACCACTCATATAAGCCAAATTTTGTTTTGAAAGCGGTTTTCCATTCATCACCTTCTTGAATGCGGATTTGATAATAGCCACTTTTAAGATCAATTTTTGAGAAAAAGTTGGCTCCACTAAGTTCATCAAGCATATCATCTAAGCGAGGAATGGGATGCCTATATCAAATGGTAATGGCATTTATGGGTCTACAATTGGAACACAAGCGGAAACTTCCATCGGGTTTAGGCACAAGTATAACGGGAACGGCACATGGGCTTAAGCTTTCACGTACATGACCGTTGTCGATGAGTTGTTGTACTTGTCGTTGAATCTCCTTGGTTTCTTCGGGATTGACACGGTATGGAGCTTTGTTTGGAAGTGGTGCTCCGGGGATGAGGTCGATTCGATGCTCAATGCCTCGTAGTGGCGGTAGACCCGGAGGTAGCTCATCGGGAAAATATCTTGGAATTCCTGCAAAAGAGATTGAAACACTAAAGGTAGCTCATGAGATGTGTTAGTTTTTGGTTCTCCATCCTTGCACACAAGGACGAGTGCATCACACTCGATGGGTTCTCACACACTTCTCTTATCTCACTCTTGCTGGCAAATAGGATGAGGTTTTTCTCTCTAGGCGAAGAGGCGCTCAAATTTGGCTTGTGGCTCTCACTCACTTTTGGGTGTGTCACTTGTTCACTCGTCTTTCCATGATTGGTGGCTTGCTTGTCGGCTATCAGTTGACTAGGAGACATAGGTCATAGCACATATTCCTTTCCTTTCATTTTGAAGCTATAGTGATTGGTATGCCCATTGTGGATGACACCACGGTCGAATTGCCATGGTCGACCAAGAAGGAGGTGGCAAACGGTCATTGGGACCACATCACACACCAAAGTGTCTTCATAAGCACCAATTTTGAAGGAGACTTGGACCGTATGCTCGACTCGTATAGTGCCGGAGTCACTTAGCCATTTAACCTTGTAGGGGCGCGGGTGCTTCCTCTTGACCAATTGAAGCTTGGAACATAGTTCTTCACTTGCCAAGTTGTGGCAACTACCTCCATCGATGATGACCTTGACGGACCTTCCATTGATGCCAACCCTAGTGTGGAAGATGTGGCATCGTTGGTCTTCTTCTTGTTGATGTTGAAGTGTCAAGACTTTGGAGACAACGAGAGCGGGGCTCGAATCCTCATCACAAATTACTTGATCATCTTCATCCTTGTTCACGCGCCGGTGCATGGCCACTTGCTCAAGGGCTTCCATCTCCTCTTCACTCATTGAGTCATATGTACCGTCATCGTTGAGGATCATTGTGCGCTTGTTCGTGCATTGGTAAGACTTGTGGCCTCGGCCGCCGCAAGTGAAACACTTGAAGGAGCTTTTTTTGATGGTCTCATCGGTTGGAGTATATGATGAAGCACGCGGCTTGAAGTTGCTTGTCGTAGGAAGAAGACGACTTGAACTTGCCGAAGTTTTCTTGTAACTTGACTTGTCATTGTTGCTTTGAGAAGGTTTGGTTGATGTAGATGTTGAAAGAGTCATTGAATCTTGGATGTTGGAGAAACCGTAGGTCTTGGATGAGTAGTTGGCGTACTTGAAGTCATCTTGCACTTGACGTTTCGCCTTGGTTGCTTGATGTACGAGCTCAATGAGGTTGGAATAGGGTTGGAAGTCGGCAATCTTCTTGATGGGATGATTGAGTCCATTCAAGAAACATGCCATTGTTTGCTCATCATCTTCCGTGACATTGGCTCGAATCATGGCTATCTCCATTTCCTTGTAGTATTCTTCAACACTCTTTGTTCCTTGCTTGGGGAGCTGTAGCTTCTTGAAGAGATCGCGGTTGTAGTAGGTTGGTACAAAGCGTGCTCGCATGACATCCTTCATTTGAGCTGAAGTTGTGATTGGTGGATCACCTCTTGCTTGACGGTGTTCAAGTACTTGTTCCCACCATATGAGCACATAATCTTGGAACTCAAGTAATGCCATAGCGATCTTCTTCTCTTCCTCATAGTTGTGCAAGCGGAAAATTTTGTCGACCTTCAATGCCCATGAGAGGTACTCTTCCGGATCATTGCTTCCATTGAACTTGGGCATTGTGAACTTGAGCTTGCCATAGCGTTGCTCTTCATTGTGTTGTTGGCGATGGTGATGGTGACGTCCTTGACGTGGAGGGTAGTCATCCTCATGTTGCTCTTGGCGCGGATGAAGTCCATGATCAACTTGCTCTTGTTGAACTTGAGGTTGAGGTGGAGCTTGACGAGCTTGTTGAGGACCTTGTGGAGCTTGACGTTGCACACACGGTTGGTAGTTCCTCTCTTGGATTTCTTCTCGAAGGGCTTCCTCTTGATTGTGCCGCTCTCGATTGCGGTTGGCAATGGCTCAGCTCGAATCTTGAAGGGCACATTGCGCCTCAAGAGCTTGCGCTTCACGTTGTTGTTGTTGAAGATGTTGAGCCTTGGCGTCTTGTTCCTCTTGGTGTAGACATGCTTGTTCTTCTTCTTGGCGCCTTAGTCATTGACTTTCTTGAGCTTGAGAAAAAACGACTTGGTTTGATTGAGGACGAGGGATTTGCTCGTCGACTTGTTCTTGTGAATGCTTGTCATGTAGCGGGTTCCGAGATGCATGCCGGTCTTGACGCGCAGCTCAATGAAGAGTGTTTGATGACGGTGTACTTGTGTCGGAGAAGGTGTCGTCGGAGTGTCGACTTGAGCGGCTCGGTCTTGAAGATGAAGAAGTGGAAGGACGCCGGTTCCTCATAAAGGCGCGGATCTCATCCATTCTTGCATCATTCTCTTGCTTTTGAGCATCAAATTTGTTGTCGAAGTAGTCCCTCATTGCTTGTTGCTCTTGGTGCAATGCATTTTGAGCTGCAAATAGGTGGTCCTTGGTGACGAATGATGACATGTCATCGTCATTCTCGATGAGAGGTGAAGTGGTAGAAGAACTTGGCCTATCCACCATATCAAGCAAAATGTAAGTGGTAGAAGGAAAAGAACGTGTACCAAATGTACCCTGACCGAAGTTGAAGATGAATCAAGTTCACTCAAATGCGGACAATGAAATAGCACTGTTGGTACCAATTTTTGTCGGTTCTCACACCTACACACGTAAAAGCTTATGGTGGAGCTTGGTTAGGATGGTGGCACAAAATTTGATGCAATAGTAAGTGAGCTTCAATAATGTTGGAAAAGATTCACAAATTTGCAAATGCAACAAGTAGACCAAGCAAGTATGGGTACACGGAAACACACACGCAAATAGATAAATGGGATTGTGCAATCCAAAATTGAGCCAAAATGTGGAGACCACAAAATGCTCTTGTTGCACAATACTAGAGAGACGCTAGCATGAATGCAAAATAAGCGGACACGCAAACTTGCGCACAACCTACTAGGCAAAAATGCAACGATCTCTATCCCAAGTATTCTATATGTATGATATTTCAGTGCTATGATCCAAGATGATCGGATATGACAATCTTAATGTTGTATGATGCTATGGTTCTTGCTTATAAGTTCTTTTCTTATCTTTCCTCTTTGCTTAAAAGCTTGGGTGGCTCTTTCACTTTTGAGCTCTTTTCTCATGCAAAACTCACGAACCAAGGTAGCAATAGTGTATGCGATGACAACCTTGTGACACACAAGTTGATCTCAAGATATGCACCACTATGGTATGATATCTATGCTATGTTGTATGATCACTAATGTGCACAAGTCACTTTGCCTGCAATACTCAACGGCTAGTCTCAATGGGTAAGCTACGCAAAAATAGGGACAATGTGGGTATCAATGCAATTGCAAGTTATGACAAAGATGTCGTCGAAGTTACCGTCCTTGGCGATGATGAGACCCTCGAGAAGTTGAGTTGTGGTGGTGCTGAAGTAAAACCGTACCTAGATAGCCGAAACACAAAAGGATACGGGAAACCACAACCCAAACTCTCAAAGACCAAAACGTGTCAAAATCAGCATAGGAGGTAGCGGGGCAGATGTTGGTGTATGTTGGTTTGGAAGATGTGGTGGAAAGTGGGGTTGTGGAGGTGGTGGAACTGTCAATCTTCAGATTCGTCAGGGTTTCACGGACGTCCGGGCTTTTATGGTCGTCCGGTCGTCGTCGGACGTTCGACCTTTTCCGGTCGTCCGGAGGCTGTGCAAAAATCGGGCTCGGGAAGATGAACTGCGAGAATTCGGGGAAGAAGAAGATGGTGAGGTCAAAATCGAGTGATTTGGTGGATGGAAAAGGGTGGAGAGGGTGGGAAAAGCTAGATCCACACGCAGCAACACAAATCCATGGACCAAATCCAACAAAATCTCAACTCACAAACAAATCACAAAAAAAATTGGGGCTATTTTTGGTGGGGAATTTTCGGATTTAGGACAAAAACAACAAAATCAAGCTAGAAAACACGGGGTAGGGGCTCCAAAACATGATCAACGTGGCTCATGATACCAAGATGAGGTAGGGTGGAACCCTATGTGGACGAACTTTCACATTTGGAGTGGATTCTACGGGGAATCATGAAGAACACGCGGAAGCACAAAGGGGAAACACGGGGAAAACGAGAGAGAGAATCACTAAACCGACATAGAATCAATTACATGAGTGCTAGATCACCGACAACATAGAGTGACAAATGATCCACAATCAACCAAGGTAAGGATACAAAGGAACAGTTCTTCTCCATACGGAGGTCTTGATGGTCTTCCCTAGGAAGGGGTCTTGAATCCGCTTGGGGGATCTTCTTCGAAGAGGTCCTGAGCTCCGAGGAGAAGTAGCCAAGTGGATGAGCAAGGCTCTCACACAAAATATGAGCTAAACCTATGATACCCATACCAGGAGGTGGGGGCGTCATATTTATAGTCTTAGTGCAAATGGAAGTCAAAGTGAAGGGATACAAGGGCTCCAGCCCGAGGGTGCGGTCACTCAGGTGTCGGTCGTCCGGAAGGCGTCGGCAGTCCGGAGGCTCGGGACGGTCCGGACGTTCGGTCGGGCCCGGGCGTCTGTAGAATCAGCTCTGTCGTGGGCGCGTCGGACGTCCGGAGGGGGTCGGTCGTTCGGAGCTTCGTGCCGGTCCGGTCATCCGGAAGTCGTCGGTCGTCCGTAGATTTGGTTCGGGTGTGCATCGGCCGGATGTCCGGTGGTCTCGGTCGTCCGTAGATTCGGTTCGGGTGCCCAGCTGTCGGACGTACGGAGGGCGTCGGTCGTCCGTGGCCTGGGACTCGTCGGACGTCCGGGCTTGGTCGGACGTCCGATGCCTGTAGCTTCAGTAGCATCTCTTCTCCTTCTTCAACATGCTTGGGGTCCTCGCTGTCTTGGCTCTTGCAAGTAGTTGATCCTTGGCTCACCTCCATGTACCTGATTACACATAGAGTCTCCGAATGTGGTAGTAGCCATGTCTCGTGAGTAGGAAGAGGGAGTTCGGGGAGGAGCGAGTTCACCTTATCTTCGATAGCCTTAGCTCGGGCTCTTGTCATGGGTCCAAGTGGTGTTGAGGGAGATGTAGGCACGTCGATGGGGATGAGCGAGGGATGCTCCGCATCAAAACTCCTCACTTGTGTGACCGTTTTGGTCTGCGGCCAACTCTCAATAGCTTCAATCTTGGCTTTATCAACTTCAATTCCCTGTGGAGTAACAACATAGCCAAGAAAAGATACTCGGTCGGTGCAAAAGGTGCACTTCCCAAGGTTACCAAACAAACGTGCATCACGTAGAGCAATAAAAACAGCACGCAAATGTTCCAAATGTTCTTCCAAAGATCTGCTATAAATCAATATGTCATCAAAGTAAACTACCACAAATCGTCCAATGAAAGCACATAAAACTTCGTTCATTAATCTCATGAAAGTACTAGGTGCATTAGTTAACCCAAAAGGCATGACTAACCACTCATATAATCCAAACTTAGTTTTAAATGCTGTTTTCCATTCATCTCCCAATTTCATACGAATTTGCTGGTATCCACTATGCAAATCAACTTTGGATAATATTGTAGAGCCACTCAATTCATCAAGCATATCATCTAGCCTAGGAATAGGATGACGATAACGAATAGTAATATTATTAATGCCTCTACAATCAACACACATACGTGATGTACCATCCTTTTTCGGCACTAGAATAATAGGAACAACACAAGGACTAAGGGATTCGCGTATAAAACCTTTGTCGAGAAGCTCTTGTACTTGACGCATAATCTCCTTCATCTCCTCTGGAATGGTACGGTTTGGCGCACGATTTGGCGGTGAAGCACCGGGAATTAATTCAATCTGATGCTCAATCCCTCGAATAGGCGGTAATCCCGGTGGCACGTCTTGTGGAAATATGTCAGCGAACTCCTCCAAAATGTTAGTGACAGCAGGAGGCAAAGAGGAAGGCACGTCCTCGAATGAAAATAATGCCTCTTTGCACACAAAAGCATAGCAAATAGATTTGCTGAAATCTAGCTCATCAATATCAGATTTGGTGGCAAATAAACATGCACTTTTCAATTTAATTTCAGAAGCAACACTAGATGGTTTACTATTAGGCTTCATTTGTTGCTCAAATTATTTTGCCACAATCTGATTTTCACTCTTATTTGTCTCCTGTTTTGCTTCATTAGCTCTATTAATATCATCTTTCAAAATGGAATCAGGAGTCATAGGAAGCAAAGTAATATTTTTATCCTTATGAACAAGAGTATAATGATTGTTTCTACCATGGTGTACAGAATTTTTATCAAATTGCCATGGTCTACCAAGTAATAAGGAACATGCTTGCATAGGTACCACATCACAATCAACATAATCACCATATGTAGAGATACTAAAATGCACACGAACAGTACGTGTTACCTTAACCTTGCCGCTGTTGTTGAACCATTGGATGTAGTAAGGATGTGGATGTGGTCTTGTGGTGAGAGATAGCTTCTCCACCATCTCCATGCTAGCCAAGTTGTTGCAGCTCACTCCGTCTAAGATGACGCGCACAGAACGTTCCTTCACAACTCCATTTGTATGGAACAAATTGTGCCTCTAATTTTGCTCAGCTTGTGTGACCTGCACACTCAAAACACGTTGGGCAACTAAACATTCATAATTGTCAGCGTCTTCAGGAGCCATGTATTGCGTCTCATGATCAAAATCAGCTCCACCGTGTTCTTCACTTGTAATAAGTGCCAAAGTCTCCTCATCATAGTCAATAGCGGACTCATACCCACCATCCTCAGTAGCAATCATCACACGCTGAGATTTGCATTCTCTCGCATAATGACCTCTTCCCTTACAACGACGACAAATAATATCACTTGTGTGCCCTGATGATGCCATGGAAGAAGAAGAGCTCTGTGCAAGCCTGGCAGGTGCGCTCTTGGCAGGTAGTGGTGGTTGTGCCTGCTTTCTTGTATCACGGCTGTAGGTGGCACCTGATGGAGGTGCTGGTGCAGTGGAAGTAGAAGATGCATGCGGTGTCCATGATGAAGGTCGACCTGCAGAAAAGTTAGTTCGCGCCAATGCCTGTCGATCCTCCACTTCCCGTTCAGCTTTACAAGCAAGATGGAATAAACGAGTGATATTAGTATACTCCTTATACTCTAGAATGGTCTGAATCTCTCTATTTAATCCACCCATAAAATGTGAAAGCATAGGTTCATTCTCCTCAACAATACCACATCTAATCATGCCAGTTTGTAATTCCTGATAATATTATTCTACGGAATTCTCCATGTTGATAATATGGTGGAACCCAACGAGTACGCATAGCAGTTTTCAAAGCAGCCCAAGTAGTTGGAATAGGATATAATCTACAATGTTCAGACCACCATACACATGCAAAACTAGTGAAAGCACAAACAACAGCAGCAACCCATCTCTCCTCGGGATATTGTAAACATGTAAAACGTTGTTCAGTTTCTAACTCCCAAGTAAGATATATATCAGGAACATATCTACCCTCAAATGGTGGAATACTCAATTTCAGTTTCGGAATATGGTCATTATCTCGTACCTGAGGTGGTGGTGCAGGCCTACCATTGCGAATATATACCTGAGATCGACCTGCTCGTGGTGGTGCTGGTGGCTGCACGTAGTTCTGATTTTGATCAACCTCATCCTCATAATAGTCCTCCACCTCTACAGTAACAGCAGGAGCTACAGAAGCACCAATAGTAGTAGCAGCGGCACCAGAATTTGTCCTGGCTCAATAGGAACACGCTGTGCTCGCCCTACTGTATCGCGGCGTAGAGCTGGTTGTGGGAGACGTTTGAGTAATTCATCAAACTTGGCGTCCAACTTGGTGTCAATTGACTTCTCAATGTCATCCATCTTCTCCATTGCCTTTCCAAAGCTGGCCATCACGTCTTCCACCTGTTGACCCAACATTTGATGAAACTTAGCATGAAGCTCCTTGTTCGTCATGTTCTCCCAGTCAATCTCGTCGGCTTGTGTTCCTGCCATAGTTAGCAGCAATAGAAACAAACAAGAATATGATCCTACAGACTACTGGAATATGGTGGTGGTGGGGTGTCACAAATCCGTCAAGCAAATCCCAAATTCTTACCAGTTCTTACCCAGCAGCAGGCGGTGATCGGCAACCGTTGTAGTCAAAACTCTCAAAGCTTGGATAGAGCGATTACCAGGGAGAGTCAAACGCACGACGTAGATGTATGTGGAGCTGGGAAGGCTTATAATATGGTAGCAAAAAGGGTCAGCAATAATCAATTCAGAGATGCAAAGTTGAATAAATTCTCAACAACGGTACTGTGCTGGTCCTAATCTAGACCGTGCTAGAGTCGCGAGCCTAGAACACTAACAAAATCATGGCGCGGCACGTAATCAAGGGAGGAGCACACTCTGAATTTTTTTCTCTTTTTTTCACTTTTTTCACTTTTTTTCCTCTTTTTTTTGCTCCGCAACAATTTTTTTTTGAAAAAGTCTACAGATGGCCTAAAAACTGCCTAGCTAGAATTTTCAAGACTTAGTTTTTTTTTGAAACTGCCTAGCTACAATTTTTATGATGCTATGGTTCTTGCTTATTTGCTCTTTGCTTATCTTTCCTCTTTGCTTACAAGCTTGGGTGGCTCTTTCACTTTTGAGCTCTTTTCTCATGCAAAACTCATGAACCAAGGTAGCAAATGTGTATGCTATGACAACTTTGTGACACACAAGTTGATCTCAATATATGCACCACTATTGTATGGTATGTATGTTATGGAGTATGATCACTAATGTGCACAAGTCATGTTGCCTGCAATACTCAACGGCTAGTCTCGATGGGTAAGCTACGCAAAAGTAGGGACAATGTGGGTATCAATGCAATTGCAAGTTATGACAAAGATGTCGTCGAAGTTACCATCCTTGGCGATGATGAGACCCTTGAGAAGTTGAGTCGTGGTGGTGATGAAGTCAAACCGTACCTAGATATCCGAAACACAAAAGGATACGGGAAACCACAACCCAAACTCTCAAAGAACAAAACATGGCAAAATCGACATAAGAGGTAGCGGGGCAGATGTTGGTGTATGTGGCTTTGGGAGTTGTGGTGGAAGGTGGGGGAAGGAGAGGTTAGACTGACAAAATTCAGTTTCGTCAGGGTTTCACGGACGTCCGGGCTTTTACGGTCGTCCGGTCGTCGTCGGACGTCCGACCATTTCCGGTCGTCCGGAGCCTGGGCAAAAATCGGGCTCGGGAAGATGAACTGTGAGAATTCCGGGGAAGAAGAAGATGGTGATGTTGAAATCGAGCAGATTGGCTGATGGAAAAGAGCGGGGAGAGTGGGAGAAGCTAGATCCACACGCAGCAACACAAATCCATGGACCAAATCCAACAAAATCTCAACTCACAAACAAATCACAAAAAAAAAATAATTGGGGCTATTTTTTTTGGTGGGGAATTTTCGGATTTAGGACAAAAACATCAAAATCAAGCTAGAAAACACGGGGTAGGGGCTCCAATACGTGATCAACGTGGCTCATGATACCAAGATGATGTAGGGTAGTACCCTATGTGGACGATCTTTCACGTTTGGAGTGGATCCTACGGGGAATCACGAAGAACACAAGGAAGCACAAAGGGGAAACACGGGGAAAACGAGAGAGAGAATCACTAAACTGACATAGAATCAATCACACGAGTGCTAGATCACCAACAACATAGAGTAACATAAGATCCACGATCAACTAAGGTAAGGATACATAGGAACAGTTCTTCTCCGTACGGAGGTCTTGATGGTCTTCCCTACAAAGGGGTCTTGAATCTGCTTGGGGGATCTTCTCCGAAGAGGTCCTGAGCTCCGAGGAGAAGTAACCAAGTGGATGAGCATGGCTCTCACACAAAATATGAGCTAAACCTATGCTACCCTCACTAGGAGGTGGGGGCATCCTATTTATAGTCTTAGTGCAAATGGAAGTCAAAGTAAAGGGATACAAGGGCTCCAGCCCGTAGGTGCGGTCACTCAAGTGCTGGACGTCCGGAAGACATCGGACGTCCGAAGGCTCAGGACGGTTCGGACATCCGGCAGGGCTCGGACGTCCGTAGATTCGGCTCTGTCTTTGTTGCGTCAGCCGTCCGGAGAGGGTCGATCGTCCGGAGCTTCTGGATTGACCAGACGTCCGTTGGTTGTCACTCGTCCATAGTTTTGGCTCGGGGGCTTGTCGCCAGCTCGTCCGGGGCATCTCGGACATCCATAGATTTTGTTCGGATGGCCAGCTACCGGACGTCCGGAGGGCTCGGTCGTCCGTGTCCTGGGACTCGTCGGACGTCCGGACTTGGTCGGTCATCCGACGCCTCTAGCTTCCACGGCAGCTCTTCTTGTCCATCATGCTTGGGGTCCTCGCCGTCTTGGCTCTTGTACGTAGCTGTTCCGTGGCTCGCTTCCAGGCACCTGATCACACACAGAGTTTCCGAATGAGGTAGTAGCCATGTCTCGCGAGTAGGAAGAGGGAGTTCGGAGAGGAGTGAGTTCAACTTATCTTCAATAGCCTTAGCTCGGGCTCGTGTCATGGGTCCAAGTGGTGTTGAGGGAGATGTAGGCACGTCCATTGGGATGAGCGAGGGATGCTCTTCGCCTCAGCCTAGCTTGGAGAAGGATGAACATTGTTGCAAGAACAAGCATGGAGATGATGGCATGCGCAAGGGGAACAAGAACGGAGTTACAAGTGATGATTTCAGGACATTGAAGCCACCATAATGGTTGCCTGAAGCCTTAGACAAAATATACAAGATGCCACTTCATAAATTTCGTCCCGAGGCTATTCTAGGTGCTGCGTTACCTTATTATTGGGCCAGGCCCATGTAATTTCGAAATACATAAGTATAGGCTATTTTTACAGTCCGTATGTGTGGGGAAACAAGAGATAGGGTTGATTTCGGACCCCTTCACCAAGGGCCACGAAATCCCCCCCCCCTCTTCCTCCATATATACAGCCCTTAGGGCACCGTTTAGACTTTGGGTTTTGTTTAGGTTAAAAGTTCGCCATAGCTGCAACTTCGCGTACTTCGTTTGTGTTCAACGACCAGACAAAGGCGCCACAGAACCCCACCTTGGTCAATAAAGCTTTCATCTTATATTCGCAATATCCAGATTGCAATCTCAGTTTCTTGCTTGTTCTTCGTTTGCTCGCAGGAAACAGACCCTCGTGGTCAGGTTGATCATGCTCTGGCGTGGTCAATAACCTCTCGGAGTTGGTTTAGCGATTGCTAAGGCGTGACGTCCTCGCACGTACGCAGTCGGATCGTCAAAGTTGACTTCCACCAAAGCGATATCCATCATCTCATCGAAAGACGGGACACCTTTGCCTCTATCAGTTACCAAACGAACGTGCATCATGTAGAGCAATAAAAACAGCACGCAAATGTTAATCAGTATATCATCAAAATAGACTACCACAAATCGTTCAATGAAAGCACGTAAAACTTCGTTCATTAGTCGCATGAAAGTACTAGGCGCATTAGTTAACCTAAAAGGCATGACTAACCACTCATATAAACCAAACTTAGTTTTAAATGTTGTTTTCCATTCATCTCCCAATTTCCTACGAATTTGATGGTATCCACTAAGCAAATCAACTTTGGAGAATATTGTAGAGCCACTCAATTCATCAAGCATATCATCTAGCCTAGGAATAGGATGACGATAACAAATACTAATATTATTAATGCCTCTACAATCAACAGACATACGCGACGTACCATCCTTTTTAGGCATTAGTATAATAGGAACAACACAAGGACTAAGAGATTCGAGTATGTAACCTTTGTCGAGCAGCTCCTATAGTTGACCCATAATCTCCTTCGTCTCCTTTGGATTGGTACGGTATGGTGCACAGTTGGGTAGCGATGCGCTGGGAATTAAGTCAATTTGACGCTCAATCCCTCGAATAGGCGGTAATCCTGGTGGCACGTTGATGCGGAGCATCCTATGGACATCACCATGTCAAGAGTTCGTTTGGCAAGTGACACATGCCACATCTACTTCACATACATAAAGGTGAATCATCTCCTTTACACGTGGTCACTTGACCCCTTTGAGGATGGTATACTACTTGACATTCCTTCCATGTGCATTCATAGGTATTGTTGGAGCTTCAAACATAGCGAGGACGAGTTCATGCGGAAGAGAACATCTACACCATCCAAGAGGGAAGCCTGGAAGCGGAGAAGGAAGCGCCAAGAAGAAGGCAGCAACTCCCAAGCGACCCCGTGCACACGGGCCCCTCTGACCCCGTGCCCACGGGCCTCCCAGGCTGGTGGTCCCGAAGACCCCGTGCGCACGGGCGTGTACCGTTCCCACGGGACCCCCGTGTCCACGGGCCTCACGGACCCCGTGCGCACGGGCTCCAATTACCCCGTGCACATGAGGCCCCCTGTGTGACTGATGAGGACTTCAATACAATTGTTACACCCACAGCCCCTGCTGCTATACATACTGGACCAATTACTAGAGCTCGCGCACGCAAACTAAATTACCAGGTACTTTCGTTTCTTGGTAATGATTCTAATGTTCATGAGAATATGATGCTGCCTAAATTGGATACATTTGTTTTGCTTACAAATGAAGGGCCTAGCTTGGAGAAGGATGACCATTGTTGCAAGAACAAGCATGGAGATGATGGCATGCGCAAGGGGAACAAGAATGGAGTTACAAGTGATGATTTCAGGACTTTGAAGCCACCATAATGGGTGCATGAAGCCTTGGACGAAATATACAAGATGCCACTTTATAAATTTCGTCTCGAGGCTATTCTAGGTGTTGCATCACCTTATTTTTGGGCCAGGCCCATGTAATTTCGAAATACATAAGTATAGGCTATTTTTAGAGTCCGTATGTGTGGGGAAACAAGAGATAGGGTTGATTTCGGACCCCTCCTCCAAGGGCCACGAAATTCCCCCCTCTTCCTCCATATATACAGCCCTTAGGGCATCGTTTAGACTTTGAGTTTTGTTTAGATTAAAAGTTCGCCATAGCTGCAACTTCGCGTACTTCGTTTGTGTTCAACGACCAGACAAAGGCGTCACAAAACCCCACCTTGAACAATAAAGCTTTCATCTTATATTCGCAATATCTAGATTGCAATCTCAGTTTCTTGCTTGTTCTTCGTTTGCTCGCAGGAAATAGACCCTCATGGTCAGGTTGATCGTGCTCCGGCGTGGTCAATAACCTCTCGGAGTTGGTGTAGCGATTGCTAAGGCGCGACGTCCTCGCACGTTCGTAGTCGGATCGTCAAAGTCGACTTCTACCAAAGCGATGTACATCATCTCATCGAAAGACGGGACACCTTTGCCTCTATCAAGTGGTATCAGAGGATGAGGTTGATTATGTGGGAGATTACGAGGATGAGGTTGATCAAAATCAGAACTACGTGCAACCACCTGCACCACAACCACCAGGTCATCCACATGCAAATAATCACAATGGTAGGGCTCTCTCTTAGGTACGAGATCATGACCCTCTTCCTAAACTGAAATTGAATATTCCACCATTTGAGGGTAGATATGTTCCTGATATATATCTTACTTGGGAGTTAGAAACTGAACAACCATTTACATGTTTACAATATCCCGAGGAGAGACGGGTGGCCGCAGCTGTTTGTGCTTTCACTAGTTTTGCACGTGTATGGTGGTCTGAACATTGTAGATTATATGCTATTCCAACTACTTGGGCTGCTTTGAAAACTGCTATGCGTACTCATTGGGTTCCACCATATTATCAATGTGAATTGCTTCAAAAATTGCAGCGCTTAAGACAAGGGAAAAATTCTGTAGAAGAATATTATCAGGAATTACAAACTGGCATGATTAGATGTGGTATTGTTGAGGAGAATGAAGCTATGCTTGCACGTTTTCTGGGTGGATTAAATAGAGAGATTCAGACCATTCTAGACTATAAGGAGTATACTAATATCACTCGTTTATTCCATCTTGCTTGTAAAGATGAACGTGAAGTGCAGGATCGACAAGCATTGGCGCTAACTAACTTTTCTGCAGGCCGACCTTCATCATGGACACCGCATGCATCTTCTACTTCAACTGCACCAGCACCTCCATCATGTGCCACCTCCAGCCGTGATACAAGAAAACAGGCACAACCACCATTATCTGCCAAGAGCACACCTGTCGGGCCTGCACAGAGTCCTTCTTCCATGGCATCAATAGGGCACACAAGTGATATTATTTGTCATCATTCTAAGGGAAGATGTCATTACGCGAGAGAATGCAAATCTCAGCGTGTGATGATTGCTACCGAGGATGGTGGGTATGAGTCCGCTAGTGACTATGATGAGGAGACTTTGGCACTTATTACACGTGAAGAACATGGTGGAGATGATTCTGATCATGAGACGCAATACATGGCTCCTGAAGACGCTGACAGGTATGAATGTTTAGTTGCTCAACGTGTTTTGAGTGTGCAGGTCACACAAGCTGAGCAAAATCAGAGGAACAATTTGTTCCATACCAAGGGAGTTGTGAAGGAACGTTCTGTGCGCGTCATCATAGACGGAGGGAGCTGCAACAACTTGGCTAGCATGGAGATGGTGGAGAAGATTTCTCTCACCACAAGACCACATCCACATCCTTACTACATCCAATGGTTCATAAACAGCGGCAAGGTTAAGGTAACACGTATTGTTCGTGTGCATTTTAGTATCTCTACATATTCTGATTATGTTGATTGTGATGTGGTACCTACGCAAGCATGTTCCTTATTACTTGGTAGACCATGGCAATTTGATAAAATTTCTGTACACCATGGTAGAAACAATCAGTATACTATTGTTCATAAGGATAAAAATATTACTTTGCTTCCTATGACTCCTGATTCTATTTTGAAAGATGATATTAATATAGCTAATAAAGCAAAACAGGAGAAGAATTAGAGTGAAAATCAGATTGTGGCAAAAGAATTTGAGCAACAAATGAAGCCTAATAATAAACCATCTAGTGTTGCTTCTGAAATTAAATTGAAAAGTGCATGTTTATTTGCCACCAAATATGATATTAATGAGCTAGATTTCAGCAAATCTGTTTGCTATGCTTTTGTGTGCAAAGAGCCATTATTTTCATTCGAGGATGTGCCTTCGTCTTTGCCTCCTGCTGTCACTAACATTTTGCAGGAGTTCACTGACGTCTTTCCACAAGACGTGCCACCGGGATTACCGCCTATTCGAGGGATTGAGCATCAGATTGACTTAATTCCTGGTGCTTCACTGCCAAACCGTGCGCCATACCGTACCAATCCAGAGGAGACAAAGGAGATTATGCGTCAAGTACAAGAGCTTCTCGACAAAGGTTATATACGCGAATCCCTTAGTCCTTGTGCTGTTCCTATTATTCTAGTGCCGAAAAAGGATGGTACATCACATATGTGTGTTGATTGTAGAGGCATTAATAATATTACTATTTTTTATCGTCATCCTATTCCTAGGCTAGATGATATGCTTGATGAATTGAGTGGCTCTACAATATTCTCCAAAGTTGATTTGCGTAGTGGATACCATCAAATTCATATGAAATTGGGAGATGAATGGAAAACAACATTTAAAACTAAGTTTGGGTTATATGAGTGGTTAGTCATGCCTTTTGGGTTAACTAATGCACCTAGTACTTTCATGAGATTAATGAACGAAGTTTTACGTGTTTTCATTGGACGATTTGTGGTAGTTTACATTGATGACATATTGATTTATAGCAGATCTTTGGAAGAACATTTGGAACATTTACATGCTATTTTTATTGCTCTATGTGATGCACGTTTGTTTGGTAGCATGGGAAGTGCACCTTTTGCACCGACCGAGTATCTTTTCTTGTCTATGTTGTTACTCCAAAGGGAATTGAAGCTGATAAAGCCAAGATTGACACTATTGAGAGTTGGCCACAGCCCAAAACGGTCACACAAGTGAGGAGTTTTCTTGGCCTCGCTGGATTCTATAGGCGTTGTGTGAGAGATTTCAGCACCATTGCTGCACCTCTCCATGAGCTTACAAAGAAAGATGTGCCTTTTCTGTGGGGTACCGCACAGGAAGAAGCCTTCACGGTATTGAAAGATAAGTTGACACATGCTCCTTTACTCCAACTTCCTGATTTTAATAAGACTTTTGAGCTTGAATGTGATGCTAGTGGAATTGGATTAGGAGGTGTGTTATTACAAGATGGCAAACCTATTGCATATTTTTCTGAAAAATTGAGTGGGCCTAGTCTGAATTATTCTACTTATGATAAAGAATTATATGCTCTTGTTCGGACTTTAGAAACATGGCAACATTATTTATGGCCCAAAGAATTTGTTATACATCCTGATCATGAATCTTTGAAACATATTAAAAGTCAAGCTAAACTGAATCGTAGACATGCTAAATGGGTTGAATTCATTGAGACTTTCCCTTATGTCATTAAACACAAGAAGGGAAAAGAAAATGCTATTGGTGATGCATTGTCTCGTCACTATACTATGTTTTCACAACTTGACTTCAAAATATTTGGTTTGGAGACCATCAAAGATCAATATGTGCATGATGCTGATTTTAAAGATGTAATGCAAAATTGTAAACAAGGAAGAATGTGGAACAAGTTCATCATTAACGATGGATTTGTGTTTCGTGCTAACAAGCTATGCATTCCAGCTAGCTCTGTTCGTCTTTTGTTGTTGCAGGAGGCGCATGGAGGAGGATTAATGGGACACTTTGGCGTGAAGAAGACGGAGGACGTACTTGCTACACATTTCTTTTGGCCAAAGATGAGACGGGATGTTGAGCATTTTATTGCTCGCTGCACTACATGTCAAAAAGCTAGGTCACGACTCAATCCTCATGGTTTATATATGCCTTTGCCTGTACCTAGTGTTCCTTGGGAGGATATATCTATGGACTTTGTTTTATGTTTACCTCGAACAAAGAAGGGGAGGGATAGCGTATTTGTTGTCGTGGATAGATTCTCGAAAATGGCACACTTTATACCAAGTCATAAAAGCGATGATGTTGTTAATGTTGCTGATTTGTTCTTTCATGAAATTATTCACTTGCATGGTGTGCCAAATACTATTGTTTCAGATCGTGATACTAAATTTCTTAGCCACTTTTGGAGATGTTTATGGGCTAAGTTGGGGACTAAACTGCTTTTTAGTACTACTTGTCACCCCCAAACTGATGGACAAACTGAAGTAGTCAATAGAACATTGTCTACTATGCATAGGGCTGTTTTGAAGAATAATAAGAAAATGTGGGAGGAATGCTTGCCTCATATTGAATTTGCTTATAATCGTTCATTGCCTTCTACTACTAAGATGTGCCCTTTTGAAGTTGTGTATGGTTTCCTACCTCGTGCACCTATTGATTTGTTGCCTCTTCCATCTTCGGAGAAGGTTAATTTTGATGCTAAACAACATGCTGAATTGATTTTAAAAATGCATGAGTTAACTAAGGAAAACATTGAGCGTATAAACGCTAAATATAAACTTGCTAGAGATAAGGGTAGAAAACATGTTGTGTTTGCACCTGGAGATCTTGTTTGGTTACATTTGCGTAAGGATAGATTTCCTGATTTGCGCAAATCAAAGCTAATGCCACGTGTTGATGGTCCCTTTAAGGTGTTGGAGAAAATAAATGATAATGCATATAAACTTGAGCAGCCTGCAGATTTTGGGGTTAGTCCCACTTTTAACATTGCAGATTTGAAGCCTTATTTGGGTGAGGAAGACGAACTTCCGTCGAGGACGACTTCATTGCAAGAATGGGAGAATGATGAGGACATCAATACAATTGTTACACCCATAGCCCCTGCTGCTATACATACTGGACCAATTACTAGAGCTCGCGCACGCCAACTAAATTACCAGGTACTTTCGTTTCTTGGTAATGATTCTAATGTTCATGAGAATATGATGCTGCCTAAATTGGATATATTTGTTTTGCTTACAAATGAAGGGCCTAGCTTGGAGAAGGATGAACATTGGAGCAAGAACAAGCATGGAGATGATGGCATGCGCAAGGGGAACAAGAACGGAGTTACAAGTGATGATTTCAAGACTTTGAAGCAACCATAGTGGGTGCATGAAGCCTTGGACGAAATATACAAGATGCCACTTCATAAATTTCGTCCCGAGGCTATTCTAGGTGCTGCGTCACCTTATTATTGGGCCAGGCCCATGTAATTTCGAAATACAAAAGTATAGGCTATTTTTAGAGTCCGTATGTGTGGGGAAACAAGAGATAGGGTTGATTTCGGACCCCTCCACCAAGGGCCACGAAATTCCCCCCACTTCCTCCATATATACAGCCCTTAGGGCATCGTTTAGACTTTGGGTTGTGTTTAGATTAAAAGTTCGCCATAGCTGCAACTTTGCGTACTTCGTTTGTGTTCAACGACCAGACAAAGGCGTCACAGAACCCCACCTTGAACAATAATGCTTTCATCTTATATTCGCAATATCCAGATTGCAATCTCGGTTTCTTGCTTGTTCTTCGTTTGCTCACAGGAAACAGACCCTCGTGGTCAGGTTTATCGTGCTCCGGCGTGGTCAATAACCTCTCGGAGTTGGTTTAGTGATTGCTAAGGCGCGACGTCCTCGCACGTTCATAGTCGGATCGTCAAAGTCGACTTCCACCAAAGCGATATCCATCATCTCATCGAAAGACGGGACACCTTTGCCTCTATCATATCATATCTCGTGTCACAAGTTTGTTCCCACATATACGAAATTGCTATCTTGGTTTGTGCATGGTGCAAAAGTGGCCATAGAAAAAAAAGAAATAAAGCTTTTAAGCAAAAGAAAGAGAGCAAAGAAGCTTGTAAGCAAGTTCCATAGCATCATTCCACATTGCACATAAGATTTTCATATCCGATCATCTTGGATCATCTTGAGAGGAACACCGGGAACCATACATACATAGCATACTTGGGATAGAAGTTTATCCATTTCGCATCTTATAGGTTGTGCACAAGTATTGTATCCGCCTATTGAGCAATCGTGCTGGCGTCTCTCTTGAGTTGTGCAACACAAGCATTTTCCGTGGATTCTGCATTTTGTGCTCATTCCTTGGTTGCACGACCCCATTTATCTATCCGTGTGTGTGTTTCCGTGTACCACATTTGCTATTGGTCTACTTGTTTCACTTGCGAATTTGTGAATCTTTTCCAACATTATTGATTCTTGCTTACATTTTGCATCAAATTTTTGTGCCACTATCCTCACCGAGCTCTACCATAAGCCTTAGTTGTGTAGGTGTGGGTGAACAAGTCCGGTACCAATTCCACTATTCTTTCATTTCACATTGAGTGAAACGGGATACATCCTCAACTTTGGGAAAAGGTAACTTGGTATTGTGTATCTCATTTCCTACTCACCTCTACTCGAGTCTTGTGATGGATAGGCAAGGCATTTCACCTTCGGTCTACAACAACGACGAGTTTGATGCCACGAAAAACAACTCCGACGCCAAGATGCAAGCTCAAATGGAGGAGATCAAAGCCCTCATCAAGTCCTACAAGCGATCTTCCTCATCTTCAAGAAGACGCTCAAGAGCACATGCTTCCGAGCTACCATCTCCGGCAAGATCACACCGGCATCAACACCATCACCAAGAAGAATGTTAAGGTCAAGAGCTCAACACCAACAACTGCTCAACGACTTCACCATCGCCCTTGGCATCTTTGCCAAGCGACTTCAAGGCATCTTCGCCTATGGACATATGACATCTTTTCCAACAAGCACCTCAAGACTACGCTCAAGAGAAGCTCCCCAAGCTCAAGTCCGTGACTTCCACGAGCTACTACGACCTCGACATTGACCACACGATTCCTTTCTATGGGACTCACGAACCCGAGGAGTTCCTCGAGTGGGAGCATTTGATGGACGACTACCTCAAGCTACATCAAGTCCCTTCCGAAGATCAAGTGAAGTGCACCACAAGAAACTTCCATGGCTACGCCTTGACATGGTGGCTTCACACACCTTCGGAGTACTACGACATGAGTTGGCCCAACATGAAGAGAGCTTTGCGGCGAGAGTTCATGCCTCCAACCTACACGGAACAACTTTGACGCCAATTGGAGAACACCATCCAAGGATCCAAGTCCATCGACAAGTACTTCAAGGAGATGAAGATTGCCTTGCGACGAGCCGACGTGGACAACCCCATGTCAATGAAGTTCCACTTCATGATGGGATTGCACAACAACATCTCCAAGACAATCTTCCTCGAGAACTACAAGTCCATCGACGACTACTAAATTGGTGCTCTCAAGGCGGAACAAGAACTTATGAAGGCCAAGGCTCCTCCACCCCAAGCACACTTCGCGGCGACCAAGCTCTACGACAAGCATGAGGCTAGTACCACCAAGATGTCCAAGCCCGACGAGCTCCAGGATGATGCTCCCAAGTTCGACTTCACCATCATCCCTCTTTGTGGCATTGATGGTGACGAGTCTACTTTGACTCTTTTTCAAGATGGTACGGCGATGAGTACGACTACGGAGACCCTCAAGGACCAAGCTTTGGAGGCAAGCGACAAGGTGGTGAGCGAGGATGATGCTTCCATCTTAGGAGGCGAGAGTGATGATGTGCCATCTTCGGCCTTCATCAACGGCGACGGTGACGGGATGATCGAGCATGGGATTTTCCCTTCAATAATGGAGGAGTGTGATGATGTTCCATCTTCGGCCTTCATCAACGGCGACGGTGACGGGATGATCGAGCATGGGATTTTCCCTTCAATAATGGAGGAGTGTGATGATGTTCCATCTTCGGCCTTCATCCACGGGAACGACTACGAGATGGTTGAGCATGGGATTTTCCCTTCGACCACGGCAACGTATGATGAC
This sequence comes from Triticum aestivum, assembly GCF_018294505.1. NCBI lineage: Eukaryota > Viridiplantae > Streptophyta > Magnoliopsida > Poales > Poaceae > Triticum > Triticum aestivum. Next base: position 335,033,741 of record NC_057804.1, on the reverse strand, counting down.
TTGAGTGACTTTAGACACCATATTGAGAGTGAGAGTGACTTCACCACTAGCGCCATATATGATGAGCCGCCCCAATTCCCATGTGAGGAGAGCCACCACCACCACCACTTGAGTGATTTGAGTGACTCCACCATATGCGACATTGAGTGCACCTACCTTGAGGGAGTGAGTGAGCCACCGCCACAAAGAGAGAGTGAGATAGTTGATGAGGCATATGAGGCCATTTTGATTTCTAACAACTTAACCTCTACCTCTATTGTGTCTTCTCATTTGGTGCTAGGTCCCATATATGATGATGCGCCGATCCTCGACGACTTCGTCCTCCCTTTGGACATGACGATGTCCATGGTGGAATATGATGCACCCCCCACATGGTTCCATCACGATGAAGATGACCTCGATTTGGTCTTTCCCACCTCACCTACACCACTTGAGTGGAATGATAAAGGTAACATAGGTGAAGGTGATGCTCTAGTCCCGCTATTAGACATTCTTGATTTTGATTGCTTGCATGATGTTGATCCACCTATTACCATGCTTCATGCTAGTATGATTTCCCCATGCGATGATTTACCCATTTATGATGAGTACAATGATTCTCATGTGGAGTCTATTAGTTGTGATGCCACATTACATAGGATTTCTTGTGGCGATTCTTTAGGTCACATCATGTTTGCTAATCCGCTTGACTTGTCATATGCTATGCATGAGATCAACCATATGTCTTATTTGCAATCTCTTCATAGTGACTATGCATATGCCATTAAAATAAACCCAATTTGCACTTATGGCATAGATGACAAGCCCATGGTTATTGGCATTTGTTTTTCTTGTGATGATATTGATGTGCTTCCTTTGCATCATTTATCTCATATGCCATGCCATGACCACCTAGCTTCGGATATGCATTGTTTTGGATGTTGTCCATTTTCTCCATATTATGCTTCCGATATTGCTCATGAGGAGACCCCCATAGTTTCCTCATACATTTTAGGAGATTTTGATCCATCCCATCCATTGCGTGATCCCAATACATGTGTGCACCATATGCTCCCCATGAATAAGAATGCTATTGATGTGCAATATACGTGTATGTTAAATTTGCATCCCCATCGTGTCATACACAATAACTATTCTTTCATGATGGACGACATGTTCTTATACCATGCATCAAATTTCTTTGAGCGATGCTTATCTTGTGCTAACTCACACATGCACATACACATCATGATGGATGATGTGTACATTTACCACGCACAATTTCTGATGCGAAGCATCCTTCCATCATCCCCATGGACTCTACATCGACACATCCAACCCCACGAGGACCCATGACGAGAGCTCGAGCACGTGCTATTCAATCCGAGGTTAACTCTCTCCTTGTTGAACTTCCCTTTGACCCACTTGAGACATGGCTACTACCTCAAACGGAGATGCTTTGTGTGCTTAGGTACCAAGAAAGTAACCAAGGAGAAGTTACAACGCAAGATGAACATCGAGAGCATGTAGACGATCTGCCCAGCGCAGAAGGACCGGAACAACCGCCCAACCACCTCCCGGGCGGAACAACCGGCCAGCTACCGCCCAACAACCGGCCCACCTTCTGTCATCGAGCGGAGCAAGGGTGGTGCTGCACCGGTTTTACCGGTTTCTGCCCAAAGACCGGAACAACTGCCACGACCACCAGTACAACCGCTGGCCCCTTCGACGTCCATCTCCAGAGGCCAGCGCCTGACCTCCCAGCGGTAGTACCGCCTTCCACGTCCGGAACTACCACCCCTCATGAGCTCCCAGCGGAACTACCGGCCACATGACCGGTACTACTGGCCTCCCTGCACGCAGTACAAGGGGTTTTCGCCCCATGTATCCTCTCCCACTTACCCCTTCGTGGCTTAGCACTATATATACTTGTCTCCTAGCTTCGTATTAGTGTTAGCATTGGTTTAGCTCATATTTGTGAGAGAGCCTTGCTCATCCACTTGGTTACTTCTCCTCGGAGCTCACGACCTCTTCGGAGAAGATCCCCCAAGCGGATTCAAGACCCCTTTCTAGGGAAGACCATCAAGACCTCCTCACGGAGAAGAATGGTTCCCTTGTATCCTTACCTTTGTTGATTGTGGATCATGTGTTACTCTTTGTGTTCGGTGATCTAGCACTTGTGTGATTGATTCCTTGTTGGTTTAGTGATTCTCTCTCGTTTTCCCTGTGTTTCCCCTTTGTGCTTCCGCGTGTTCTTTGTGATTCCCCGTAGGATCCACTCCAAACGTGAAATATCGTCCACCTAGGGTTCCGCCCTACATCAATTTCCTTGGTTTGTGTCTCTTTTGTGTAGGTACCCAGGAATACTTGTCAACCTCGCAATCCCACGAGTTAACAAAACGAGCTCTAGAGAGCAATGATAATTTGGGATCCCATGGATTGTCTTTACCACCGCTCTCTTCGCGCAAAGACTTAGCGCATTTCTTCTACATGGCTCTCACATGGTTATGGGTTATATATCACTTCTTCCTTTATGCCCATATTGCCATTTTCACTTTGCATGATATGCTCACTTCCTATGCCTTTGTCATGCATTTGTGACCCATGCTTCGCATTACACATGATGATTGATTCTCGTACTTCTATGTGTATTTGCAAGTTTGGTGGAGACATTGCTTGTTATTGCCATGTTCCATTTGTGACCCATACCTATGATGATACTATGATCTACATGTTTGTCACATGATTGACATGATTGCCTCACACATGTTGAACAATTGCTCTTTACTTTGTGTTGATTGCCACGATATCTTCACTACACCCTATGCACATTATGCTTGGATTGTCTTGCACTTGCCCCATGTGTTTAGACATTTCGCTATATTTGGTGTTGTGAATGATTCCTATGCATACCATAGACCATTTGTTGAACACTTTGTGCATTCTTGCTATGACCTTGAGGTAGATGCTTCTTCACTTATCACACGTATTTGCATCTCTACCTCTCATTTCCCTGCTTGTTTCCATGATGTCCTTGATTATGCTCAACTTATATGCTTAAATGCCATGCCACACTTCTTTGTCAAACCATATTCTATGCTTGATGACAACACTTGTTGGGTGAATCACCTCTTGAATGTTTGGTTTTGCTCTTACGCCAACCACATTTGTTTTTCCAAGTGCTTGTTATCTTTGCTCCTTTTGAAGGAATTACAAGACGGTGCGACATTGGAGAGTGCCCATTTGCAACTACAAGATGATGCATGCTTGGTGATCATCAACTTCTACACGACAACATCATCTCTTTCCCATGGTGATTTGGATTTCGATCCGAGGTCGGATCTTTCCCAAGGGGGAGGGGATGATGCGGAGCATCCTATGGACATCACCATGTCAAGGCTTCGTTTGGCAAGTGACACGTGCCACATCTACTTCTACATAAAGGTGAATCATCTCCTTTACATGTGTTCGCTTGACCCCTTTGAGGATGGTATACTACTTGACATTCCTTCCGTGTGCATTCATAGGTATTGCGGGAGCTTCAAACATAGCGAGGACGAGTTCATGCAGAAGATAACATCTACACCATCCAAGAGGGAAGCCTGGAAGCGGAGAAGGAAGCGCCAAGAAGAAGGCAGCAGCTCCCAGGCGACCCCGTGCGCACGGGACCCTCCGACCCCGTGCCCACGGGCCTCCCAGGCTGGCGATCCTGAAGACCCCATGCGCACGGGCGTGTAACGTGCCCACGGGACCCCCGTGTCCATGGGACTCACGGACCCCGTGCGCACGGGACCTTGCGTCAGGTCCCTGGATACCCCGTGCGCACGGGCTCCACTTACCCCTTGCGTCAGGTCCCTGTGATGCTACGGGCTTTGCCCTTGTTTTACCATTTCGCCCTGACTTATCCCTCTCTTTGCCTAGGACTATATATACTCCTTCATCTCCTCCATTTAGGGGAAGCTAAGATTAGGTCTAAACACTAGAGCTTAGCTCATGTACCTCCCCTTGTGGGATTCCTCTTGAGAGAGAGACACTCCATTGGAGTTCAAGGCCTCCATCGGAGAAGATCCCTAGTGGATGAAGACCCCCTTGAGGGAAGGATCTATCTAGATCATCAAGCTCTCATCTCCTTCATAGGATTTGGGATGAACTCTACCATGTATCTTATTTCCCTTTGATTGTTCATGTACCTTGTGGATCTTATGTGTTTGATTGTCTAGTGGATGTGTGATTTGACTTGTTCTTGAGTGTTCCTCTTGGTTTCCCTATTTGGTTCATCTTGTTCTTGGGGATTCCCCATCCAATTCGTGAAAGATCTCCCCATAGGGTTCCACCCTACAGCACGCGTCCTTTGGGAAGACGTCAGCGAACTCCTGCAAAATGTTAGTGACAGCAGGGGGCAAAGAGGAAGGCACGTCCTCGAATGAAAATAATGCCTCTTTGCACACAAAAGGATAGCAAACAGATTTGCTAAAATCTAGCTCATCAATATCAAATTTGGTGGCAAGTAAACATGCACTTTTCAATTTAATTTCAGAAGCAACACCAGATGGTTTATTATTAGGCTTCATTTGTTGCTCAAATTCTTTTGCCACAATCTAATTTTCACTCTTATTTTTCTCCTGTTTTGCTTTATTAGCTCTATGAATATCATCTTTCAAAATGGAATCAGGAGTCATAGGAAGCAAAGTAATATTTGTATCCTTATGAACAAGAGTATACTGATTGTTTGTACCATGGTGTACGGAATTTTTATCAAATTGCCATGGTCTACCAAGTAATAAGGAACATGCTTGCATAGGTACCACATCACAATCAACATAATCAACATATGTAGAGATACTAAAATGCACCCGAACAGTACGTGTTACCTTAACCTTGCCGCTGTTGTTGAACCATTGGATGTAGTAAGGATGTGGATGTGGTCTGGTGGTGAGAGATAGCTTCTCCACCATCGCCTTGCTAGCCAAGTTGTTGCAGCTCCCTCCATCTATGATGACGTGAATAGAACGTTCCTTCACAAGTCCCTTTGTATGGAACAAATTATGCCTCTGATTTTGCTCAGCTTGTGTAACCTGCGCACTCAAAACACGTTGAGCAACTAAACATTCATACCTGTCAGCATCTACAGCATCCATGTATTGCGTCTCATGATCAGAATCATCTCCACCGTGTTCTTCATGTGTAATAAGAACCAAAGTCTCCTCATCATAGTCACTAGCGGACTCATACCCACCATCCTCAGTAGCAATCATCACACGCTGAGATTTGCATTCTCTCGCAAAATGTCCTCTTCCCTTACAACAACGACAAATAGTATCACTTGTGTGCCCTGTTGACGCCATGGAAGAAGAAGAGCTTTGTGCAGGCCCGACAGGTGTGCTCTTGGCAGATAGTGGTGGTTGTGCCTGCTTTCTTTTATCACGGTTGGAGGTGGCACCTGAAGGAGGTGATGGTGCAGTGGAAGTAGATGATCCACGTGGTGTCCATGATGAAGGTCGACCTATAGAAAAGTTAGTTCGCGCCAATGCCTGTCGATCCTGCACTTCACGTTCAACTTTAGAAGCAAGATGGAATAAATGAGTGATATTATTATAATCCTTATACTCTAGAATGGTCTGAATCTCTCTATTTAGTCCACCCATAAAACATGCAAGCATAGCTTCATTTTCCTCAACAATACCACATCTAATCAAGCCAGTTTGTAATTCCTGATAATATTCTTCTACATAATTTTTTCCTTGTCTTAAGCACTGCAATTTTTGAAGTAATTCACATTGATAATATGGTGGAACCCAACGAGTACGCATAGCAGTTTTCAAAGCAGCCCAAGTAGCTGGAACAGGATATAATCTACAATGTTCAGACCACCAAACACATGCAAAGCTAGTGAAAGCACAAACAGCAGCAGGAACACGTCTCTCCTCAGGATATTGTAAACATGTAAATCGTTGTTCAGTTTCTAACTCCCAAGTACGATATATATATCGGGAACATATCTACCCTCAAATGGTGGAATATTCAATTTCAGTTTAGGGAGATGGTCATGATCTCGTACCTGAGGGGGAGCCCTAACATTGCCATTATTTGCATGTGGACGACCTGGTGGTTGTGGTGCTGGTGGTTGCACGTAGTTCTAATTTTGATCAACCTCATCCTCGTAATCTCCCGCATAATCATCCTCCTCCACATCAGCAGCAGGAGCCACAGAAGTATCAACAGCAGCACCAACAGTTTGGCCAGGCTGAAGAGGGACACGGCTTGCTCGGCGGAGGGCTGTTTCCCAATGTGGAGGTAGTCGTTGTTGTTGTTGTTGCAGAGGTGCGGCAAGTGCGGCCTGTGGTGGATGACGCGCAAGCAGTTCATTAAATCTGTTATCGAGCTTTGTTTCGAACGTCTTCTCAAGGCCAGTGATCTTCTCCATTGCCTCTTCAAAATTTTTTAGCACATCTTGCACCTGTTCAATCATCATTTGCTGAAACTTATCATGAAGCTCCTTGTTCGTTAAGTTCTCCCAATCAATCTCGTCAGCTTGTGATCCTGGCATGGTTAGAAGCAATAGAAACACACAAGAATATGATCCTATAGACGACTAACAAGTGGTGGTGGTAGTGGGTGTCACAAATCCGTCAAGAAAATCTCAAATTCTTGCCAGTTCTTACCCAGCAGCAGGCGGTGATCGGCAACCAATGTAGTCAAAACTCTCAAAGCTTGGATAGACCGATTACCAGGGAGAGTCAAACGCACGATGTAGATGTATGTGGAGCTGGGAAGGCTTATAATATGGTAGCAAAAAGGGTCAGCAATAATCAATTCAGAGATGCAAAGTTGAATAAACGCTCAACGACGGTACTGTGCTGGTCCTAGGCTAGACCGTACTAGAGACGCGAGCCTAGAACACTAACAAAATCACGGCGCTGCACGTAAACAAGGGAGGAGCACACTCTGAATTTTTTTCTTTTTTTCACTTTTTTGCACTTTTTTCCTCTTTTTTTTTTGCTCCGCAACAATTTTTTTTTGAAAAATTCTACAAATGTCCTAAAAACTGCCTAGCCAGAATTTTCCTGACTTAGTTTTTTTTTAAACTGGAACTATTTTTCTTCTGCGGATGGTTCGGAAGTTGGGGAGTCCTACTCTGTCACGACTCGGAGTATCGCGTGATCTTGAAATCGAGAACAAAGCAACAATTACTGGACTCGGACTAGGACTGGTGGCGGAGATGAATCTGGTGAAAACTCGGACAGGTGGCGGATATTTGCAGGGCGATGGAACACGGATTAGCGGCAAATCTTTGATGGAGGTGGACTCAGATTAGCGTGATGGTGGGGATATGTGGTATATGGTAACGACGATGATGATGGTGGTATATGGCAGCGGTGATGACGATGGTGGTATATGGCAGCGGTGATGACGATGGTGCGGCGGCGGCGTGACAACTTGACACGACGATGCAACCACAAATTCAACAAAGCAAATACAGAAAAGATTATGCAAAGGCTCAGATTGGTTCGGATAAGATGAACTAACCCTAAAAAAATTTTGTGGCTTTTTCGTGGACTATAGGTATGAAGAACAAACTCGATCTAAACTACGAAAACTGTAAAATCTCACCGAGCAACCTGGAAATCTGATACCACTTGATAGAGCCAAAGGTGTCCCGTCTTTCGATGAGATGATGGATTTCACTTTGGTGGAAGTCGACTTTGACGATCCGACTACGAACGTGCGAGAACGTCGCGCCTTAGCAATCGCTAAACCAACTCCAAGAGGTTATTGACCACGCCAGAGCACGATCAACCTGACCACGAGGGTCTATTTCCTGCGAGCAAATAAAGAACAACCAAGAAACTGAGATTGCAATCTAGATATTGCGAATATAAGATGAAAGCTTTGTTGATCAAGGTGGGGTTCTGTGACGCCTTTGTCTGGTCGTTGAACACAAACGAAGTACGTGAAGTTGCATCTATGGCGAACTTTTATTCTAAACAAAACCCAAAGTCTAAATGACACCCTAAGGGCTGTATATATGGAGGAAGATGAGGGAATTTTGTCGCCCTTGAGGGAGGGGTCCGAAACCAACTCTAACTCTTGTTTCCCCACACACACGGACTCTAAAATAGCCTATACTTAAGTATTTCGAAATTACATGGGCCTGGCCCAATAATAAGGTGACGCAGCACCTAGAATAGCCTATGGATGAATATTATGAAGTGGCATCTTTTATATTTCTTCCAAGGCTTCATGCACTCATTATGGGGGCCTCAAAGTCCTGAAATCATCACTTGTAACTCCATTCTTGTTCCCCTCGCGCGTCCCATCATCTCCATGCTTGGTCTTGCTCCAGTGTTCATCCCTCTTATCCATGACAGGCCCTTCATTTGTAAGCTAAACAAATGTATCCAATTTAGGTAGCATCATATTCTCATGAACATTAGAATCATTACCAAGAAACGAAAGTACCTGATAATTTAATTGGCGTGCGCGAGCTCTAGTAATTGGTCCTGTATGTATAACAGCAGGGGCTGTGGGTGTAATAATGGTATTGATGTCCTCATCAGACACTAATGAGGTCACGGCGTAGCACAACTAGCATCAATGAAGGATACTAAGTAGCTCTGGACAGCATGATATAAGTGAAGATCACAACGGCAGTAAAGATAATGATGAAAAACAACTACCAAACATGATATACAACAACTCTCTGTCCAACTTTCCTCTTGAAAAGTTTGAGCCAATTTTCTGATAAATTTTTTCAAATAATGTTACTAACTCAAGCTTTCTAACGCAAAAAGAATCTTCCGAATTGATATGAGGAGTCAAACAATTATAAAACTGGCCTGAAAAACTAGAACAAATTATGTTCGCGAACTTCAGAGGGCAAAAAGACCTATTTAGAAGCCGATTTTGAGGTGCCAAATATTGAACAAGGTTCTGCAACTATTTAGATACGGCTCGTCGCTAGCTTCCATTTGAGTACTTGCGGAGCCAAAACGGACTTCATATGAGGAAGTCATGCCTGTTTTATTGAACAGTGCACAAAACAGATTCCAATCCGAATTCAACTACGAGATTGAATCTAGATAGATCCGAATTTTATTTTATTTTCTTCTCTTTTTTTCTCACACTTTTTTTTACTTTTTTCTCTCTTTTTTTCTGTCTTTTTTTTCCAAAACAAACTAGATAAGATGCAGATTGGATCAAGCGAAGATGTGAACGATCTCAACTATGATTATGACAATGAACGGTGGGTAGCACATGGTGGAATTTGATGGATGGGTGGTGGCATAAGGGATAACGATACAACGGCAGCGTGACTACTATGAACAGAACTCGAAACTCTAAACAAACTATACACTAAGACCAACAACTCGACACGATGATGCAACTGATAATTCAACTATGCAAGCAATGCATAGAAAATTGCAAAGGCTCAGACTGGCTTGGATAAAGGATGAATAGATCTAACTTTTTTTTGTGGCTTTTTCTTGGACAAAAGGTATGAAAATAATTCTAATCTAGGGAGATCTGGAATTTCTCACCGAGCAACCTGAAAACTGATACCACTTGATAGAGGCGAGGGTCCCGATCTTTTGATGAGATGAGAACTATCGATTTGGTGGAGTCGACTTTGACAACCCGACTACAAACGTGCACGACGTTGCTCGTTAGCAATCGCTAAACCAATCTCCCGAGGTTACTAATGATGTCGGAAGCACGATCAGCCTGACCACGAAGGTCTATTCCTGCAACCAATCAAAGAACAAGCAAGAATATGATAAAGCAAACTGAATATTGCAAATACGGATGATGTATTTTTTTTTCGAGAGTACGCCAATGGCGTACCACATTTTTATAGAAGAGAGAATATATAATTACAAGACACCTGCGACAGATGCGAACATCCGTCACTGGCAACACCACACCGAACACTGGGCTGAGGTCAACTCCTCACAAACCTATCTAGACCTCTGACTCCTACACCTGCTCGAATCAGCTCTTGTAACTCATCGAGAATCCAACTAGCTAGTTCTCTAGGTCCCTTAACTTGCTCCGGTCGACGGAAGACCCGTGCGTTCCTCTGTTTCCAAAGAGACCACGCTGTCTCGATGACGAATGTATCGAAGCCCCTACTCTCCTTGCCATGAAAAGTGGCTCTAGCTCTCAACCACCATTCAACGAAAGTGTCACTCGCTAGAGGAGCCTCCACACTCAAGTGCATTGAATCCAGGCACATATGCCAAACCTCACGCGCGTAGACGCATTGCACCAGAATATGCTCCGCATTATCCTCGTCCTGCAGGCATGTGTAGCAAGGCGAGGGTGTGTCCTGCAGGCCGTGCCGCACCCTTCTATCCGACGTCCACAATCTGTGCTGCACAGCCAACCAAGCGAAAATTTTGCACTTGAGCGGTGCCCAGCTGCACCAGGTCCCATTTGCCATGGGGGAACGCAACCCACCCTGACACAGCTGGGTGTAAGTGGATTTCGCCGTGTATGCACCCGAACGATCGTGTGGCCAGGCAAATCGATCCTCCTCCTGTTCGTCTCTTGGCACCAATGCCACTGCATGCCTCAGATGCATGGCTTGCAAAAGCGCACCAAACAAGAACTGGAGCTGCACGTCCAGTGTCCAACTCTCCCCCTGAATGGCCTGAGCAACCGTCCTGGTGTTCCTTACTTTGATGCTCACTCCTTGGAACAGCGTGGGCGCGATGTCTTTGACGGTGAATCCATGTATCCACCTATCTCGCCAGAACAGGACCTTGTCCCCTTTACCGACCGTGATGCTCACCAAACATTCAAAGACCCTCCTCGCATCCTCATCCACCATCATATGCAACCCTTGCCAAGGCCGGAGTTGGTCCGTCCGCCTTAGCCATTCCCATCTCACTCTTAGTGCGAGTGCTTGAAGTTGAAGATTTTTCACCCCGAGACCACCATAGACCAGGGGCTTGCATATAGTGTTCCATGCAACTAAGCATTGACCCCCATGGACCTTGTCTTTCCCAGCCCAGAAAAAGGCTCTCATCCAACTGTCCATGTCCTCAAGGACCCAAGCAGGCACCTTCATAAATAGAAGATGATGGACCGGCCTTGCCGCCACCACCGACTTCACCAGAACCAGCCTCCCCGAGCGTTGCATGAGGCCTCTCTGCCATGCGGGGATGAAGTGCCTCACCTGATCAAGCAATGGTTGCCACTGCACCTTTGTAAGCTTCTTCACCGCCAACTGTAAGGCGAGGTATTTACAAGGGAATTGGCCCATGGTGCATTGCAACAGACTCTCCACTCTACTTCTGTCATCTGAGTCATTTGTAATGAGGATAGCCGAGGATTTCCTGTAATTGATCTTGAGCCCCGAGGCTTCTCCAAAGATGTCCAGCGCTCTCCTGACAAACTCCAGCTCCAGTGTGGATGGTCGCACAAAGAGGGCGACATCATCCGCATAGATGGACAGTCTTTGCATAGCCGAGATGCCCGTGTAGCTGCTCAACACGCCCTCCTGTGTGGCTTTTACCACGATCGCCATTAGCGCCTCCATAGCAATCACGAACAGAAGCGGAGAGACCGGATCCCCTTGCCTTAGTCCTTTAGCATGCCAAATTCTCCTCCCAGGAACACCATTGACCAGCACCCGCGTGCTTGCAGTCATGAGAAGGGCTGCCATCCTCGCAAGACAGTGTGGACCGAACCCTTTAGCTCGCAACACTTCAAACAGAAATGGCCATGAGAGTGAGTCGAAAGCTCTCGTGATATCCAACTTGAGGAAGACACCATGATTCTTCCTGGCCCGAATCTTCATCGCCACTTGCCTCACAAGCAGGTAGTTATCATGAAGGCTTCTTCCCTTGATAAACGCGGACTGATTCACTCCTACCAAGTCGGCCATGCGTGGACGTACTCTGTTAGCCAACAGCTTGGCAAAAAGCTTGGAGAAACTGTGCGGTAGACTGATCGGTCGGAAGTCCCCTACCTCCATCGCCTCCAGTTTCTTCGGGATCAACACAATTAGCGCACGGTTCAGTTTTGCGAACCCTCTACTATCTCCAACAGCGAGCTTGGTTAGCGCCACCATGACGTCGCTTTTAATAACTGACCAAGCCTTTTGATAAAACAGCGCACTGAAACCGTCCGGCCCTGGCGCTCGATCTGGGTGCAGCTGTTTGATTACCCTGCAAACTTCCTCTTCGGAGAAGATTCCTTCCAACTCTGACAAGTCTGACTCTTCCATCCCCAAATACCTCAAATCCAAGGTGTGCCTCCTCGCATGGTCAGAACCCAGGAGATTTTGGAAGGCATCCGCAAAAACTTCCTCTTTACGGCACTGCTCCGAGACAATCTCACTGCCCACACGCACATGGGGAATGTAATTCTTCGCACATCTACCATTGGCCACCACTTGGAAGAATTTGGTGTTGGCGTCTCCTTCGCGTAGCCATCTATGCCTCGATCTCTGTCGCTCGATTGTTCTCTCAAGTGAGGCTAGGCCGAGCAGTGATAGCTTGAGAGTGCGCCTCAGCCAACCTTCAAGCTCAGTAATCCCACGCGACTCCATCGCTTGATCCAACTTGAAGATAACCAGCGTCGCCACCGCCATGAGTAGTTTGACATTGCCTACTTTCTTCTGCCCGCAAGCCTGTAGCGACACACCCGTATTCCTGAATAGAGCGTCGAGTCTTTTGAACGGGTCCACAATCTCAGGGTCACAAATCCAAGCGTCCTTGACTGCTTGCTCGAAGCCCTCAAGTTTGGGCCAAAAAGCCTCGAAACGGAAGCGCTTCTTGGGCCAGAAAGCTGCGCTAGTGGTAATGTGCAAGGCCGCATGATCAGAAACACTTGTAGAAAGAGCCTGCAGCAAACAGTCTGGCCACGTGAGCTCCCAATCAACCGACACCAATACTCTTTCAATTCTAGTGAGCGTAGGGTTTTCTCTTTCACTTGACCAGGTGAATCTACGCCCATGCATATAAAGCTCCTTAAGCTCACAACTGTCGACAAAGCTCCGGAACTTATTCATCATCGTGCGGTTTATGTTAGTGTTGCTTTTCTCATTAGGTCGCAAGATCATGTTAAAGTCCCCAAGCAGCATCCAAGGGCCAGGGCATAGAGCACGCTTGGCCTCCAGATCCACCAGAAACTGGGATTTCGCATCATTACCTTGGGGACCATACACCACCAAAATCCACCAATCCTCGCCAACTCTAGGGTGAACCAGACCCGTGAGGAAATTCGCATCCCTCTGGATGCTATCTATCTGCAGCACCGTGGTATTCCATGCCATTAGGATCCCTCCTCTCGTGTCATCGGCCGGCAAGTAAGCGAAGCCATCCAACGACGGGCCACAACATTGCATTAATAGAAAGTGATCTACAATCTCCAATTTTGTTTCCTGCAAACACACTAGGTTAGGCTTCACCGAAGCCAAGAACTCCCTCACCGCTTTCCTCTTTGCCAGATTGTTCAAACCGCGAACGTTCCAGCAGGTCACAACGGGGTTGACATCCATGTAAACCGATGTCGCTCCCACCTCCTGACGCACAGCTCTAGTGCACGCCAATCCTCTCTGACCCACCCGCACCAAGCGTCTGCCCCGGCAAGGCCTTGCCAAATAGTGCCGCTATGACACGCACATGCTGTTCACGGAGCGGCGAGTCGAATAGGGTCTTCAACTCTTGCACCGCCGAGTCATCCACCTGAAGATCCTCCAGGACCAAGCCGAGCATCCTGAGTAGCACGTTTTCTGCCGGGGTGGCTGTCGAAGAGCCCAGCGTCGCAGTTCTTTTGTCTGCCCTCGTCGTGCGCTTGGGCATGAATGGCTCCGCCTCCGGCCTTAGCGAGGAGGCCTGTATCTCCTTGAGGATAGGTGGCGCCAGCTTCTTCATGATATGCGAGCAAAAGGCCTTGAGTCTACCATACGCCACCGCTTCTTGTGGCGTCATACCAGAAGCCGTCGGCACCGACACCATCATGCCATTGTTTAGCCCAGCGGCCTCCTGCACCCCCAGGCCAATGTTTGGCTCCGTGGCCACAATCACGTTGTCCGCCTCCCTTGGCACGGGCATCTCATTCCTCACCACAACTGTACTCGCAGTGCCCTGGATAGACATCTCCTCAAGTGCAAGGCTGCATGGCGACGTTGCATGGTTCACATCCGCCTGGGACCCACAATCCGCGTCAACATGCATTGGTGCATTATTCCCAGCGCTGTGGGACCCGTCGCCAGCCGTTGCATGGCCATCCTGCTCGACAGGCGGCTCCACCCCTGTAACCGCCTTTTCCTTGGACAAAGTATCCGCGTCGGGATGTGCGCCATTCCGGCCCACCAGCGCCTCCGCACCACGTGGGAAGCCGGCGTTGCATGTTTGGCTGGGCGCGCTCGCCACCAACGCAGATAGCGGGGGGGGGGGGGACGACCCAAGAGGCCAGCCGCGGTGGCCCCACCAGCAATGTCTCACTTGGCATTATCTCCAACTGCTCCACGCCCGCATCCCGAGGCCTCACCTGAGCCGCAGTCACCTCAACGATCGCACCAACAGGGGATGGATCCCGAGGCGGTTCCAACTGATCGAGGGGGATATCCTTCTCCGCGTCAGGTGTACGCCCAACGGGAGGGAGGGCCTCCGATTGCGTGGGGCCGGCCACCCCATTCCCGCTCCTTCCATTCGAAAATCCCGCCACCTGGGCACCAGCTGTTGCCGCCTGGCATTCCGTGACCACGATCCGGTCAAAAGCGGAAATCCTCTTCATCAGCCTACTTTGGATAGGCTGAGTGACCCCACCTTCCGTCAGCACGGGCTTTGAGGGCATTGGCGGGAGGCACCAGTCCACGCCGGCGATGGCGGTCACTTCCGGCGACAGTGCCGCCCTTTGCCTGACCTCCACCACCGCACCCGCTCCGGAGCCGAGCCCGCGCCGGTCACGCACCCCGAAGTGCCAGCTGAGATTGCGAGTGTGGCTGCGCCTTCCCTCGCTAGGGCCGCCCAAACCGTCGTCGTCAACCTCTGGGACACCACTCTGTCCACTATCTGAAGAAGCTCGCAGGAACCATGGCTCATCCGCCCCATCGAACTCAGTCACCGAATCGATATGAATCAAGATTTTGTACTGCAGCAGCTCCGGATCCAAGAGCGGTGCAACCAGCCCTGGCTCAGGCACAGCCAGCCAGCGCAAGGATGGGATGCTCTCAGGCTCCGCCGACCACGCCGAAAGCTTGAACGCAGAGAGATCGCGCCTCGCGCTAGTCTCCGGCTCAACCGAATCCACCAAGCACGAAGACCCAAGAAGCTCTTCTGCCACCTCTCTCTCCCAAGCATGCGGAGGGATACCTTCCAACACCAAAGACACCTTGTACCTCATCACCGAATGCACCGCCTGAGCCTGGCGGTTCCACTGCCTGAAGAACAGCTTGACGCCCTTGTGATCAATCGATGGCCGCGCCGCTACGCTGTTGTGGTGCTCCTGCCTTGCAAAGACCACCAGTAAGTCCTCCGGTCTGTACTCATGCACCGAGAACCACTCCGGCGAGATGCCAACCACTGCACCCAACGCCTCAACCACGAACTCGGGGGGGATGCCGCGCCTCGCACCACCCACGTACGCCACCATCACGAACTGAAGCCGCCTCTCCAAGTCCCCCAAGGAACGCGTCCGCCGAACAACGCAGAGCTCGGAAGGCAAGAACTCCTCGCGTTGCGCCGCCTCCATCCAGGGGAGGGTCAGCGCTGGCCACGCAGGCCAAGGTGCGGCACCACCCACGGACACCGGCGGGGACGGCGGGCACGGCAGGGTCGGGGGCCCTCTAGTCCCCTACGCTGCGCGGCCGGATTGGCCCGCCACGCCTCGCCTGGCCACCTTGGTCAAGGCCGCCCTGCGCAACTCGTCCTCGGGCGACGGACTGCGGGGGCGCTTGCAGTCCTTGGATTCGTGCCCCGGCAAACCACATCGAAGGCAGACCACCTGGTTAGTGCAGTCGATCTTGCGGTGCCCCTCCTCAAAGCACTTGAAACAAAGTCCAGCCATCTCCGGTGCCACCTCGCGTCGCTGCTGCTGTCCTGCGGCCGATCCCTGTGCATGCTCACGCTCCTCCCGGCGCCGCCTCCAAAGCGCCTTCTTGGAGAGCCTAGGCTACGACCAGCGAACCGCCGGCTGCACTGCCGGCGGATCTGCCGGGGCCGCCCTCAAGTCGACCGCCAGGCCGCGCCCCTCCGACGACCCCGAGCTGCCCGAGAGGCCAAGGCCCGAAACGATGGGGCGCTCGCCACTGGGCCTGAAGGAGGAACCGACCGATGCCGGGTTGGACGCCATGGACCTCGGGGAGGAGCGAGGGAAGGACCAGAAGGGGTGGCCGCCGGGGCTGGAGCGACCGCCAGCGGGGGAGGTGGGTGGACGCCGGCACCGGAGTGGTGCATGGCGGCGGGAGGGAGCGCTAGGGAGAGGGAGAGCGCTAGGGAGAGGGAGTCTGGCTCCCCGGCGCGCTTTTGAGTTTTGAACCCGTTCCGTGGCGGCGAGGCCTCCCGGGGCCCGGACCAAAGTATCCGATCGGACGGCGGGCGTCACAGCGAGTTTTCGGTCCAGAGAAGAGAAGGGAAGCCGAGGCAGGAGCACGGATGAAGTATTTATAATAGTGGGGATCCTTAAGCGGTCTTGGTCTGGTCATTGGACACAAATGAAGTACATGAAGTTGCGTTGGCTAACTTTTAACTAAACAAATCCCAAGGGAAAAACAACTAGATGGATCTAGTTATATAGGAGCAAGGGGTGGCGGCCAAGTAGGTGGGAAGACGTCCCAAGGCAGCCTAAAACTAACCCTAGGTCGTACAAGGCCAATGGGCCCAAGTGGAGGTGACGTAACACCTTTGGACTTGTAGTTTGACTCGGATTCTGCTGCAGCATCAGATTGTTTCGTCCATAACTCAAAGCTCAGGACGAATTTGAAGGTGAATCCAATTGGGTTGGAAAGTGCACGAAATCTACTCTCCAAGAAACAAAGAATCACCCAATTCGGAGTCCGTATGAAAAAGTTGTTGGCGTTTTGAGTCAGGTATGTCTGTGAAGTACGAATCTGAATCCAGAACGTGAGAGACTTGGACTCTATCTTCTCTTGGCCCAAAGGTGACGTGAGAGAACTTTTTGAACAGCAAGTAAACATATCTTTCTCCCTTATCTTCATATGTGGATTGTACAAATGTCCCATACACCTGCAAATAGACATGGCACAAAAGTTTGTGAAGTATTTTTTGTCCTGGATGACATAAATAAATTATTGCATAGTTTGCATTAGAAATCACCTCACAAATATACATGCATGCAATATTTTTGGTCATATCCATGGTAGTCATGTCCTCATCAGGATCCTACGGTGAAACACGAAGAACTCGCGAAAGAACACAAGGGAAATCACGGGGAGAAATGAGAGAAACACTCAACCGACAAGTAATTGATCACACAAGGGCTAGATCACCGAAAGCACAAGGTAGTACAAGATCCAAAGTCAACAAAGGGAAGATACATGAGTAACCATTCTTCTCCGTGAGGAGGCCTTTATTGTCTTCTCCGGATGGAGGCCTTGAATCCGAATGGATCTTCTCCGAAGAGGCACGGTCCCTCACGTGGAGTAGATCCGGTACGGATGAGCAATGCTCTATCTCAAACGAGCTATCACAATGCTAACCCTAGCTAGGAGGTGGGAGAGTTCTATTTATAGTCATAGTGCAAATGCGGGTCAAAGTGAAGGTGTACAAGGGCATCAGCCCGAGGCTGCAATCACTCAGGCGTCGGATGTCCGGAGGACGTCGGTCGTTCGGAGCTTCGGGGCGGTCCAGATATCCGTAGATCGTCGGACTTCCGTAGATTCAGCTCGGGTGGAGAAGTACCGGATGTCCGGTGGCTTCGGTCTTCCGTTAATTTCCTCTCGGGTGCCCAGTTGCCGGACGTCTGGAGGGCGTCGGTCGTCCGGGGCCTGGGAGTCGTCGGACGTCCGGGCTGGGCCGGTCGCCCGTGGCCTGTAGCTCTGTGCTGCCTTCCTTCTCTCGGCTGCTTCTTCTAGGGCTCGGACGTCCAGGACCGGCCGGTCATCCGGTACCTGTAGCTTCCCAAGCGGCTCTTCTTCTTGATGTTCATGCTTGGTGTCCTTGCCACCTTGGCCATTGGGTGTAGCTGGCCTGTGGCTCTCCTCCAAGTACCTGATCACACACAGAGTGTCTGTATGAGGTAGTAGCCAAGTCTCATGAGTAGAGAGAGGGAGTTCAGAGAGGAGCGAGTTCACCTTATCTTCAATAGCCTTTGCTCTAGCTCTTGTCATTGGTCCAAGTGGTGTTCAGGGAGATGTAGGTACGTCCATGGGGATGAGCGAGGGATGCTCCGCATCATCTCCCCCCCCCCCTTGGGAAAGATCCGACCTCGGATCAAAAGCTTCATCTCCATGGTATGGCGTGAGGTCCTTGACGTTGAAGATGTCGCTCACATTGTACTTGCCTCGTGGGAGGTCTATCTTGTAGGCGTTGTCGTTGTAGCATGCTAACACCTTGAAGGGTCCATCGGCTCGAGGGAGAAGTTTGGACTTGTGTTCGTTGGGGAAGCGATCCTTGCGAATGTGTAGCCACACGAGATCGCCAATGTTGAAGATCATGGGTTGCTTGTTGACGTTGAGCTTGGTCGCTAGTCGTTGTACTTGGCGCTCGATGGTGTGCCGTGTATCCTCATGCATCTTCTTGATGTAGCTTGCCCGTGCACTCGCATCCATGTTGGTGCGCTCTTGTAGAGGAAGAGGTAGAATGTCCAATGTTGACAACGGGTTGAAGCCGTAGACGACCTCGAAGGGGACTTGCCGGTAGTCGAATGTCTTGCATGGTTGTAGGTGTACTCGGCGATGGGTAGACATGTTTCCCACTCCTTGATATTCTTCTTGATCAACACGTGAAGTAGAGTGGAGAGAGTCCGGTTTGTCACCTCCGTTTGGCCATCGGTTTGAGGATGGTATGTGGATGAGAACAAGAGCTTGATTCCGACCTTGGCGCATAGGGTCTTCCAAAAGTAACTCAAGAACTTGATGTCACGATTGGAGACGATTGTCTTTGGTACTCCATGGAGTCGCAAGATTTCCCTACAAAAGAGATTTGCAATGTGTGAAGCATCGTCTATCTTGTTGCAAGGAATGAAATGTGCCATCTTAGAAAATTGGTCCACAACAACAAACACGGAATCCTTTGCATTTTGAGTTCTAGGCAAACCAAGTAGAAAATCCATGCTAATGTCTTCCCAAGGTTGATAAGGAATAGGAAGAGGCATGTAAAGACCATGTGATTGAGCTTTAGACTTAGCTTTGCGACATGTAGAGCATCGGTTGGTGAAACATGAGACGTCGCGGAACATCTTGGGTCAAAAGTAGTACTTGGAGAGCGTGGCGAATGTCTTGTCGCGTCCAAAATGTCCCGTGAGTCCGCCTCCATGAGCATATTGCAAAAGTAGCAAATGAAGAGAAGACTCGGGAATGCATAGTTTGTTAGCTCTCATAAGATAACCATCCTTGATGCAATACAAGATGTATGCGTCAAACATTTAGCATAAGGTGTAGCAAAAGATGGATCATTAGCCTACAAGTATTTTATGTGCTCAAAGCCAACAACATTCAACTCAAGTTTAGTGACAAGCGTGCATATGCGTGAAAGTGCATCCACAACTACATTTTCCTTACCCTTAATGTACTTGATCACATATGGGAAAGATTCAATAAATTCACTCCATTTGGCATGATGCTTGTTCAACTTAGTTTGACCTTTTAAGTACTTAAGCGTTTCATGATCAGTATGATGACAAACTCATGAGGTCTAAGATAATGTTCCCAAACATGTAGCACACGCACTAAAGCATACAATTCTTTGTCATAGATGGGGTAGTTAAGTTGAGCACCGGAGAGTTTTTCACTAAAATATGCAATGGCTCATTTTTCTTGCATCAAAACTCTGTTGATTCCGGTACCACTTGCATCACAATGAACCTCAAAAGTTTTGTCAAAATTGGGCAAAGCAAGAATCGGAGCATGAGTAAGCAAAGATTTGAGCTCATCAAAAGTGGTGGATTGCAAAGATCCCCAAACAAAAGGAGCATTCTTCTTACTCCAGGCATGCAAAGGAGCAGCAATAGTGCTAAAATCTTTCACAAAGCGCCGATAAAAACCCACAAGACCAAGAAAACTATGCACTTGTTGCAAATTGGTGGGTTGGGGCCAAGTTTTAATTGCTTCAATTTTAGACTCATCAACATGGACACCCTTTGAAGAGACAACAAAAGCCAAGACAACGAGTTTGTCAACACCAAACGTGCATTTTTTGAAGTTGGCATAAAGACGTTCCTTGCGAAGGGTTTGCAAAACAGCCCTAACATGATTAAGATGCTCTTTCATGGATTTGCTAAAAACAAGAATGTCATCAAAGTAAACCACAACAAAGACTCCAATATAAGGGAGAAGCACATAATGCATGAGACACATGAACGTACCGGGAGCTTCCGATAAACCCATAGGCATAACTAACCACTCGTACAAGCCAAATTTGGTTTTGAAAGCAGTTTTCCATTCATCACCCTCTTGTATGCGGATTTGATAATAGCCACTTTTAAGATCAATTTTTGAGAAAAAGGTGGCTCCGCTAAGTTCATCAAGCATATCATCTAGGCGAGTAATGGGATGCCTATGGCGAATGGTAATAGCATTTATAGGTCTACAATCGGAACACATGCGGAAACTTCCATCTTGCTTAGGCACAAGTATAATGGGAACGACACAACGACTTAAGCTTTCACGTACCTGACCGTTGTCAATGAGTTGTTGTACTTGCCGTTGGATTGAAACACCCACGATGCGGCTATATCTCCCACGTGTCGAAGCACGACTTAGAGGCATAACCGCATTGTGGTTTTGTCGCAAGAAGGGTCATCTTCACACAATCCCATGTAATGAACAAGAATGGGATAAAGAGTTGGCTTACAATCGCCACTTCACACAATGAACATATAATAAATCATACATCAGTCAGAGTACACACATATAGTCCGACTACGGACGAAGCCAAAAGAAAAGAAGATAACCCAACTGCTAGATCCCCGATCGTCCCAACTGGGATCCACTACTGATCAACATGAAACGAAACATAACAACGACCAAGGTCTTCGTTGAGCTCCCATCTGAGCTCGGTTGCATCACCTGCACTGGTATCATCGGCACCTGCAACTGTTGTGATAGTATCTGGTGAGTCACGAGGACTCAGCAATCTCAAAACCCGCGAGATCAAGACTATTTAAGCTTATGGGAAAGGAAGGGGTAAAGTGGTGAGGTTGCAGCAGCGACTAAGCATATATGGTGGCTAACATGCGCAAATAAGAGCGAGAAGAGAGCAAATGGAACGGTCGTGAAGCTAGCAATGATCAAGAAGTGATCCTGAACTCCTACTTACGTCAAACATAACCCAAAACTGTGTTCACTTCCCGGACTCCGCCGAAAAGAGACCATCACGTCTATACACGCGGTTGATGTGTTTTTAAATCAGATCTGGTGTTAAGTTATCTACAACCGGACATTAACAAATTCCCATCTGCCTATAACCGTAGGCACGGCTTTCGAAAGATTATACCCTGCAGGGGTGTCCCAACTTAGCCCATGATAAGCTCTCGCGATCAACAAAGGAATAGACCTTCTCCCAGGAAGACCCGATCAGACTCAGAATCCCGGTTTACAAGACATTTCGACAATGGTAAAACAAGACCAGCAAAGCCTCCCGCTGTGCCGACAAATCCCGATAGGAGCTGCACATATCTCGTTCTCAGGGCACACCGGATTATCCAAACTTCCGGTAGGCTAGCCCAGAGTTGCCCCTGGTGGCCACCGGCGGTTGACAGGTTGGACCAACACTCACGACGAGCACCGGCCCGGGGGGGGGGGTAAAATAAAGATGACCCTTGAGTCTGCAGAACCCAAGGGAAAAAAAGGCTTAGGTGGCAAATGGTAAAACCAAGGTTGGGCCTTGCTGGAGGAGTTTTATTCAAAGTGAACTGTCAAGGGGGTCCCATAAATCACCCAACCGCGTAAGGAATGCAAAATCCGGGAACATAACACCGGTATGATGGAAACTAGGGCGGCAAGAGTGGAACAAAACACCAGACATAAGGCCGAGTCTTCCACCCTTTACCAAGTATATAGATGCATTAATTAAATAAGAGATATTGTGTTATCCCAACATAAACCTGTCCATCATGGAGCAATCTTCAACTTCACCTGCAACTAGCAACGCTATAAGAGGGCTGAGCAAAGCGGTAACATAGCCAAGCAATGGTTTGCTAGGAAGGGTGAAAAAGGGTTAGAGGCTGACATGGCATCTTGGGAGGCACGGTAAACAAGTGATAGGTAGCGCAGCATAGCGATAGAACGGAGGAACTAGCAAGCAAAGATAGAAGTGATATCGAGGGTAATGGTCATCTTGCCTGAAATCCTGCAAGGAAGAAGAATGAGTCCATGAAGAAGACAAACGGACGTAGTCGAACGAATCCTCACAACTCCGGAACGAAACTGAAGCTAACGAGGGAAGCAAACCGGAAAGAAGCAAACAACATGATAAACACACACACATAAACATGGCATGATGCACAAACAAGTATGATGCATGTCCGGTTTAAAGAGGCATGGCATGGCAAAGTGCAACAAACAATACTACAAATTAAGTGGAGCTCAATATGTAACGAGTTGCATATTGACGGAATGCCACATCAATTATTTAGTTCTCTCTCGTTAAGGCTAACCAACAATATTAAATGTTGTTAAGCATGGCAAGAGGTGAAACATAATTGAATACTATTTAGGAAAGTTTAAATGAGGCCAGAAACAAGAAACAACAATTCCGGAAAGTCCCCATGTCATTTAGTAGTTTAAAGCAAACACAAATTTAACCATTTTAATTGTGGTTATCATGATGCGGATGATATATGCAAGTTTATGCAATTTTTATGAAAATGTTGACATGAGCATGTTATGAAGCATTAGTCGCCATGGCGGAATGAAAAGGGTGCCACAGCGGCGAAACAAAAATGGTGCCACGGCAACATATCCGAAAATGATGCCACGGCAACATATCGGTTCCCGGTAACTCGATTGAGATACCGATGCAAGAGAGAAGTGTACGGATGAGCGCAACATGCAAGATGGTGGGGTGATCCCGGATTACCGGGTTCCCACGGGACAGCGGCATGGCAAACGAGGAACGTGCACGAAACAAATGGGCACGGTGCAAACACGAGCATCTCATACATCACACATACATACACGGGCGGTCCTCTCATCGTTATACCTTCGAAGCGTGCAAACGGGACGGTTCGGGTTCGGTACGATGTAGAGGAAGTAGGCGTTCACGGGACATCGTGGAAGTAGTCGTTCGCGGCGACGATAGTGGTACTCGCGATCTTGGCGACGGTAGTGGCACATCTCGTAGTGGAAGTAGTTGTTCATGTTCCGTAGATGTTTGGGGTTCACGGGGTCTTCGAAGGTCGACGGTAGTGGTACACACGTCATCGGGGTACTTGTCGGATCCGAGAGGTACTTGGCGGAAGCATGTCGACGGTAGTTGTTCCAGGCAGGTAACATTAGTTGTACATAGTTTGTAGATGTTCATGTCGCTGTAGTCGTTCATAGGGCCCAACACGGGGTCTTGGCGAAACCAGGGTGCATCTTGGCGGTCTCGTCTCAGTCTTCAAACCAAAACGAAGCAAGGCAAAAGACTCGGTGCGGTGGTGGTCGGCAGGTGCACGAAGGGGAAGCAGGAGCAGAGGTGGCCGGAGGGGACGGCTCAGGCAAGAGCTCCATAGCACGAGGAGGAGGCCGACGGAGATGCAACAGAGATGGGCGCAGGCGTCGCACTTGCCTACACCGGTCGCGGGAGGTCGCCGGGGTTCCGTTCCTGCCAGTTCGAAGCGGAGGCAGGCCGACGGACTCGGGGCTCGGCCAGCACTAAGGAGGCGATGGCGGAGATGGTTCGGCAGCACGGGGACGGCTCGGGTTGCAGGAGGCGAACGGCGGAGGACGAGCTCGCTCCGGTGCTGCGGCGCCCGAGACGGCAGGGGAGCAACGACCTGGGGCAGCGCAGCGAGGCGAAGCCCAGCGGCAGCGAGCGGGCTCTGGTGGCCGGCTGGAGGTGCGGAGGCGGCGTGGCCGCAGGTGAGGGAGGAGGCGGTGGCGGCCGGCTCCGAGGCGGACGGGCGCGGGGTCAGGCGCTAGAGGCGCAAGCGTGCCCAAGGCGGCGAGGCGACGGAGGGCCGCTGGAGTTGGCTGCCCCGATGGGGTCACCGGCATGGAAGAAGAAGAGGGACTTGGCCGGCGGCGCGGCTCGAGCGAGAGGCACTCGCTCCTCTCTGGCGGCGGAGGGAGGAGGCAACGAGGGGAAAGGGAGAGGGGATCGCGCGAGGAGGGAGGAGCGGATCGAGGGGATGGGTTCTGGCGGCGCGCACGGGAACGAGAGGGAGAGATGGGAATCGAGGGAGAGATGCGGGGGCGCTGGATCGGTTGGGGCTAGGGTTAGAGCAGCGGTTGCGGCTGGGCCTTGGGCTTAGGGAGACTGGGCCGGCCTGGTGGGGAGGAGAATGGCCAGGGGCCTGACTGCTGGGCTCTCTTCTCCCTCTCTCTTCAAAACTCTTCCAAAAACAGAAAAGCAAAGAAAGAAAGGGAGAGAAAAGAAATGAGTGGACAAGAATTAGGGCATGAGGGTAATTTCCCGGACTCGCAAAAATATGCTCGTTCCAAGAAAAATAGAAAGGCCACGATTGAAAGATTTAAATTCAAATTCATTTGATTTAAATTCAAATGGGTTTGAACTAGGAATGAGGTTAAGGAAGGTCCAAAAATGTTCGGATTTTTGGTGGAGCTCCGGAAAATGATGAAATAATTACGGGCAAGGTTGGAGAACAAGAATTGAGATAACAACGGCATGGGATATTTTGCAAGTGGGTTATGGTTAATTCCAAAAAATGGAATAATTTTATTATAGCTCCCTAATATTGGAGGATATGTTATAAAGAGAAGTCACCATGTGCGTTCCCTCGGTTTAAATAGATCAAAAGATCTATGCAATTTATTTAAAGGAGTTATAAAATTAATGACATGATGGCATGATGACATGATGCAATGCAAAAATAAAAGAGCAAGCACAAAAGAAACACATGGCGAAACTCAGAATAGCTGGAAGTCTTCTGAAGCGTCGGTCTCGGGTCGTCACATGGATCTTGTTAGTTTCCTCGGGGTTGACGCGGTATGGAGCTTTGTTTGGGAGAGGCGCTCCGGGGATGAGATCGATTCGATGCTCAATGCCTCGTAGAGGAGGTAGACCCGGAGGTAGCTCATCGAGGAAATCATCTTGGAATTCCTGCAAAAGAGATTGAAACACTAAAGGTAGCTCATGAGAGGTGTTAGAGTTTGGTTTCCCATCCTTGCACACAAGGACAAAGCGCATAACACTCGATGGGTTCTCACACACTTCTCTCATCTCACTTTTTGTGGCAAATAGTATGAGGTTTTTCTCTCTAGGCGAAGAGTCGCTCAAGTTTGGCTTGTGGCTCTCACTCACTTTTTGATGGATCTCTTTCTCACTCTTCTCGACAGGATGGGTGGCTTGCTTGTCGGCTATCACTTGACTAGGAGACATAGGTTGTAGCACATACTCCTTCCCTTTCATCTTGAAGCTATAGTGATTGGTACACTCATTCTGGATGACACCATGGTCGAATTGCCATGGTCGACCAAGAAGGAGGTGGCAAACGGTCATTGGGAGCACATCACACTCCAAAGTGTCCTCATATGCACAAATTTTGAAGGAGACTTGGATCGTATTCTCAACTCGTATAGTGCCGGAGTCACTTAGACATTGAACCTTATAGGGATGCGGGTGCTTCCTCTTGACCAATTGAAGCTTGGAGCATAGTTCTTCACTTGCCAAGTTGTGGCAACTACCGCCATCGATGATGACCTTGACGGACCTTCCATTGATGCCGGCCTTTGTGTGTAAGATGTGGCATCTTTGGTCTTCTTCTTGGAGACAACGATAGCGGGGCTCGAATCCTCATCACAAAAGACTTGATCATATTCATCCTCGTTCACTCGCCGGTGCATGGCCACTTGCTCAAGAGCTTCCATCTCCTCATCACTCATGGAGTCGTAGGTGCCGTCGTCGTTGAGGATCATGGTGCGCTTGTTTGTGCATTCATAGGACTTGTGGCCTCGGCCGCCGCAAGTGAAACACTTGAAGGAGCTTGTCTTGACGGTCTCATTGGTCGGAGTAGATGATGAAGCACGCGGCTTGAAGTTGATTCTAGTAGGAGGAAGACGACTTGAACTTGACGAAGTTTTCTTGTAACTTGGCTTGTCGTCGTTGCTTGGAGAATGCTTGGTTGATGTAGAGGTTGGAGTAGTTGTTGAAGCTTGGTTGTTGGAGAAGCCGTAGGTCTTGGATGAGTACTTGGCGTACTTGAAGTCATCTTGCACTTGACGTTCCGCCTTTGTAGCTTGATGTACGAGCTCAAGGAGGATGGAGTGGGGTTGGAAGTCGGCGATCTTCTTGATGGGATGATTGAGTCTGATGAGGACATCAATACAATTGTTACACCCACAACCCCTGCTGCTATACATACTGGACCAATTACTAGAGCTCGCGCACGCCAACTAAATTACCAGGTACTTTTGTTTCTTGGTAATGATTCTAATGTTCATGAGAATATGATGCTGCCTAAATTGGATACATTTGTTTTGCTTACAAATGAAGGGCCTAGCTTGGAGAAGGATGAACATTGGAGCAAGAACAAGCATGGAGATGATGGCATGTGCAAGGGGAACAAGAACGGAGTTACAAGTGATGATTTCAGGACTTTCAAGCCACCATAATGGGTGCATGAAGCCTTGGACGAAATATACAATATGCCACTTCATAAATTTCGTCCCGAGGCTATTCTAGGTGTTGCGTCACCTTATTATTGGGCCAGGCCCATGTAATTTCGAAATACATAAGTGTAGGCTATTTTTAGAGTCCGTATGTGTGGGGAAACAAGAGATAGGGTTGATTTCGGACCCCTCCACCAAGGGCCACGAAATTCCACCCTCTTCCTCCATATATACAACCCTTAGGGCATCGTTTAGACTTTCGGTTTTGTTTAGATTAAAGTTCTCCATAGCTGCAACTTCGCGTACTTCGTTTGTGTTCAACGACCAGACAAAGGCGTCACAGAACCCCACCTTGATCAATAAAGCTTTCATATTATATTCGCAATATCCATATTGCAATCTCAGTTTCTTGCTTGTTCTTTGTTTGCTCGCAGGAAACAGACCCTCATGGTGAGGTTGATCGTGCTCCGGCGTGGTCAATAACCTCTCGGAGTTGGTTTAGCGATTGCTAAGGCGCGACGTCCTCGCACGTTTGTAGTCGGATCGTCAAAGTCGACTTCCACCAAAGCGAAATCCATCATATCATCGAAAGACGGGACACCTTTGCCTCTATCAAGTGGTATCAGATTTCCAGGTTGCTCGATGAGATTTTACAGTTTTTCGTAGTTTAGATCGAGTCTGTTCTTCATACCTATAGTCCACGAAAAAGCCACAAAAAAATTAGGGTTAGTTCATCCTATCTGAACCAGTCTGAGCCTTTGCATAATCTTTTCTGTATTTGTGTTGTTGAATTTGTGGTTGCATCGTTGTGTCTAGTTGCTGGTCTTAGAGTCTAGTCTTTTAGAGTTTCGAGTTCTAGTCATAAGATGTCACGCCGCCGCCGCACCATCATCATCGCCCCTGCCATCTACCACCACCGTTTATCCGCCATTGCTTCGAATCCGTATCCATATACCACCACCGCTGCCATATATCACCACCGCTGCCATCTACCACCATATATCGACCACCAATCCGAGTTCTTTTCATATTAGGTTTGTTTTCGAGATTCATCTAGTTTCTAATTCGTGTTTACTTGCCGGATTAGGTTTCAGAAAAAACGGTGCCATTATAGAAAGTTGTCAAAAAAGGTGCCATTATAGAAAGTTGTCCAGAAACCACCCTCCGTTAGGCCCAAAATTTTCCAAAGACGCACTTGTCAAAAAAAAATCTGGCTATCCTATTTTTAGGTGTTTCTGAGTGTTTTGAGACAGGTACCATTATAGAATGTTTTTTTTGAGCCGTTTCCAGATTTTGGTCTGGGCAGTCGAAAAAAAAATTGGTCGCAAAAATTTCGTGTCTATCCTGTTACCTTGACTTGGGAAGAGATTTGAGACAGTCGCAAAAAAAAGGGAAGCACAAAAAAAAGAGCGCAAAAAAAAGGAGCGAAAAAAGTGTGCTCCTTCCTTGATTTCATGCAGTGCCGTGATTTTGTTAATGTTCTAGGCTCGCGTCTCTAGTACGGTTTAGCCTAGGACCAACACAGTACCGTCGTTGAGCGTTTATTCAACTTTGCATCTCTGAATTGATTATTGCTGACCCTTTTTGCTACCATATTATAAGCCTTCCCAGCTCCACATACATCTACGTCGTGCGTTTGACTCTCCCTGGTAATCGCTCTATCCAAGCTTTGAGAGTTTTCACTACAATCGTTGTCGATCACCGCCTGCTGCTAGGTAAGAACTGGTAAGAATTTGAGATTTGCTTGAGGGATTTATGACACCCACCACCACCTCTAGTTAGTAGTCTGTAGGATCGTATTCTTGTGTGTTTCTATTGCTGCTAACCATGCCAGGATCACAAGCCGACGAGACTGACTAGGAGAACATGACGAATAAGGATTTGCATAATAAATTTCAGCAAATGATGAGTGGACAGGTGCAAGATGTGCTAAACAGATTTGAAGAGGCCATGGAGAAGATAGATGGCATGGAGAAGACGTTCGAAACAAAGCTCGATAACAAATTTAATGAATTTCTCGCGCGTCTTCCACCACCACCACCCGCTGCACCTAACGCACCTCTCCAACAACAACAACAATGACTACCTCCACATCGTGAAACAGCCCTACACCGAGCGAGCCGTGTCCCTCTTGTGTTTGGCCAAACTGTTGGTGCTGTTGTTGATACTTCTGTGGCTCCTACTGCTGATGCGGAGGAGGATGATTATGTGGGAGATTATGAGGATGAGGTTGATCAAAATAAGAACTACGTGCAACCACCTGCACCTGTCACAATGGTAGGGCTCTCTCTCAGGTACGAGATCATGACCATCTTCCTAAACTGAAACTTAATATTCCACCATTTGAGGGTAGATATGTTCCTGATATATATCTTACTTGGGAGTTAGAAACTGAACAACGATTTCCATGTTTACAATATCCCGAGGAGAGACGGGTTGCTGCTGCTGTTTGTGCTTTCACGAGTGTTGCATGTGTATGGTGGTCTGAACATTGTAGATTATATCCTATTCCAGCTACTTGGGATGCTTTGAAAACTGCTATGCATACTCATTGGGTTCCACCATATTATCAACGTGAATTGCTTCAAAAATTGCAGCGTTTAAGACAAGGAAAAAATTATGTAGAAGAATATTATCAGGAATTACAAACTGGCATGATTAGATGTGGTATTGTTGAGGAGAATGAAGCTATGCTTGCACGTTTTACGTGTGGATTATAGAGAGATTTAGACCATTCTAGAGTATAAGGAGTATAATAATATCACTCGTTTATTCCATCTTGCTTGTAAAGCTGAACTTGAAGTGCAGGATCGACAAGCAATGGCGCGCACTAACTTTTCTACAGGTCGACCTTCCTCATCGACACCGCGTGCATCTTCTACTTCCACTTCACTAGCAACTCCATTAGGTGCCATCTCCAACCGTGATACAAGAAAGCAGGCACAACCACCATCATCTGCCAAGAGCGCACCTGCCAGGCCTGCACAGAGCTGTTCTTCTTCCATGGGATCAACAGGGGACACAAGTGATATTATTTGTCGTCGTTGTAAGGGAAGAGGTCATTATGCGCTAGAATGCAAATCTCAGCGTGTGATGATTGCTACTGAGGACGGTGGGTATGAGTCTGCTAGTGACTATGATGAAGAGACTTTGGCTCTTATTACACGTGAAGAACATGGTGGCGATGATTCTGATCATGAGACGGAATACATGGCTCCTGAAGACGCTGACAGGTATGAATGTTTAGTTGCTCAACGTGTTTTGAGTGTGCAGGTCACACAAGCTGAGCAAAATCAGAGGCACAATTTGTTCCATACCAAGGGAGTTGTGAAGGAATGTTCTGTGCGCGTCATCATAGACGGAGGGAGCTGCAACAACTTGGCTAGCATGGAGATGGTGGAGAAGCTTTCTCTCACCACAAGACCATATCCACATCCTTACTACATCCAATGGTTCAACAACAGCGGGAAGGTTAAAGTAACACGTACTGTTCGTGTGCATTTTAGTATCTCTACATATGCTGATTATGTTGATTGTGATGTGGTACCTATGCAAGCATGTTCCTTATTACTTGGTAGACCATGGCAATTTGATAAGAAGTCTGTACACCATGGTAGAAACAATCACTATACTCTTGTTCATAAGGATAAAAATATTACTTTGCTTCCTATGACTCCTGATTCCATTTTGAAAGATGATATTAATTGAGCTAATAAAGCAAAACAGGAGAAGAATAAGAGTGAAAATCAGATTGTGGCAAAAGAATTTGAGCAACAAATGAAGCATAATAATAAACCATCTAGTGTTGCTTCTGAAATTAAATTGAAAAGTGCATGTTTATTTTCCACCAAATCTGATATTGATGAGCTAGATTTTAGCAAATCTGTTTGCTATGCTTTTCTGTGCAAAGAGGCATTATTTTCATTCGAGGACGTGCCTTCCTCTTTGCCTCCTGCTGTCACTAACATTTTGCAGGAGTTTGCTGACGTCTTTCCACAAGACGTGCCACCGGGATTACCGCCTATTCGAGGGATTGAGCATCAGATTGACTTAATTCCCGGTGCTTCACTGCCAAACCGTGCACCATACCGTACCAATCCAGAGGAGACGAAGGAGATTATGCGTCAAGTACAAGAGCTTCTCGACAAAGGTTATATACGTGAATCCCTTAGTCCTTGTGTTGTTCCTATTATTCTAGTGCCGAAAAAGGATGCTACATCACCGTATGTGTGTTGATTGTAGAGGCATTAATAATATTACTATTTGTTATCGTCATCTTATTCCTAGGCTAGATGATATGCTTGATGAATTGAGTGGCTCTACAATATTCTCCAAAGTTGATTTGCGTAGTGGATACCATCAAATTCGTATGAAATTGGGAGATGAATGGAAAACAACATTTAAAACTAAGTTTGGATTATATGAGTGGTTAGTCATACCTTTTGGGTTAACTAATGCACCTAGTACTTTCATAAGATTAATGAACGAAGTTTTACGTGCTTTCATTGGACGATTTGTGGTAGTTTACTTTGATGACATATTGATTTGTAGCAGATCTTTGGAAGAACATTTGGAACATTTACGTGTTGTTTTTATTGCTCTACGTGATGCACGTTTGTTTGGTAACCTTGGGAAGTGCACCTTTTGCACCGACCGAGTATCTTTTCTTGGCTATGTTGTTACTCCATAGGGAATTGAAGTTGATAAAGCCAAGATTGAAGCTATTGAGAGTTGGCCGCAGACCAAAACGATCACACAAGTGAGGAGTTTTCTTGGCCTCGCTGGATTCTATAGGCGTTTTGTGAGAGATTTCAGCACCATTGCTGCACCTCTCAATGAGCTTACAAAGAAAGATGTGCCTTTTCTGTGGGGTACCGCACAGGAAGAAGCCTTCACGGTATTGAAAGATAAGTTGACACATGCTCTTTTACTCCAACTTCCTGATTGTAATAAGACTTTTGAGCTTGAATGTGATGCTAGTGGAATTGGATTAGGAAGTGTGTTATTACAAGATGGCAAACTTGTTGCATATTTTTCTGAAAAATTGAGTGGTCCTAGTTTTAATTATTCTACTTATGATAAAGAATTATATGCTCTTGTTCGGGCTTTAGAAACATGGCAACATTATTTATGGCCCAAAGAATTTTTTATACATTCTGATCATGAAACTTTGAAACATATTAAAAGTCAAGCTAAACTGAATCATAGACATGCTAAATGGGTTGAATTCATTGAGACTTTCCCTTATGTCATTAAACACAAGAAGGGAAAAGAAAATGTTATTGCTAATCCATTGTCTCGTCGCTATACTATGCTTTCACAACTTGACTTCAAAATATTTGGTTTGGAGACCATCAAAGATCAATATGTGCATGATGCTGAGTTTAAAGATGTAATGCAGAATTGTAAAGAAGGAAGAATGTGGAACATGTTCTTCATTAATGATGGATTTGTGTTTCGTGCTAACAAGCTATGCATTCCAGCTAGCTCCGTTCGTCTTTTGTTGTTGCAGGAGGCGCATGGAGGAGGATTAATGGGACACTTTGGCGTGAATAAGACGGAGGATGTACTTGCTACACATTTCTTTTGGCCAAAGATGAGACGGGATGTTGAGCGTTTTATTGCTCGCTGCACTACATGTCGAAAAGCTAAGTCACGACTCTATCCTCATGGTTTATATATGCCTTTGACTGTACCTAGTGTTCCTTGGGAGGATATATCTATGGACTTTGTTTTAGGTTTACCTCGAACAAAGAAGGGGAGAGATAGCATATTTGTTGTCGTGGATAGATTCTCGAAAATGGCACACTTTATACCATGTCATAAAAGCGATGATGCTGTTAATGTTGCTGATTTGTTCTTTCGTGAAATTACTCGCTTGTATGGTGTGCCAAATACTATTGTTTCAGATCGTGATACTAAATTTCTTAGCCACTTTTGGAGATGTTTATGGGCTAAGTTGGGGACTAAACTGCTTTTTAGTACTACTTGTCACCCCCAAACTGATGGACAAACTGAAGTAGTCAATAGAACATTGTCTACTATGCTTAGGGCTGTTTTGAAGAATAATAAGAAAATGTGGGAGGAATGCTTGCCTCATATTGAATTTGCTTATAATCGTTCATTGCATTCTACTACTAAGATGTGCCCTTTTGAAGTTGTGTATGGTTTCCTACCTTGTGCACCTATTGATTTGTTGCCTCTTCCATCTTCGGAGAAGGTTAATTTTGATGCTAAACAACATGTTGAATTGATTTTAAAAATGCATGAGTTAACTAAGGAAAACATTGTGCGTATGAATGCTAAATATAAACTTGCTGGAGATAAGGGTAGAAAACTTGTTGTGTTTGCACCTGGAGATCTTGTTTGGTTACATTTGCGTAAGGATAGATTTCCTGATTTGCGCAAATCAAAGCTAATGCCACGTGCTGATGGTCCCTTTAAGGTGTTGGAGAAAATAAATGATAATGCATATAAACTTGAGTTGCCTGCAGATTTTGGGGTTAGTCCCACTTTTAACATTGCAGATTTGAAGCCTTATTTGGGTGAGGAAGATGAGCTTCCGTCGAGGACGACTTCATTTCAAGAAGGGGAGGATGATGAGGACATCAATACAATTGTTACACCCACAACCCCTGCTGCTATACATACTGGACCAATTACTAGAGCTCGCGCGCGCCAACTAAATTACCAGGTACTTTCGTTTCTTGGTAATGATTCTAATGTTCATGAGAATATGATGCTCCCTAAATTGGATACATTTGTTTTGCTTACAAATGAAGGGCCTAGCTTGGAGAAGGATGAACATTGGAGCAAGAACTAGTATGGAGATGATGGCATGCGCAAGGGGAACAAGAACGGAGTTACAAGTGATGATTTCAGGACTTTGAAGCCACCATAATGGGTGCATGAAGCCTTGGACGAAATATACAAGATGCCACTTCATAAATTTCGTCCCGAGGCAATTCTAGGTGCTGCGTCACCTTTTTATTGGGCCGTGCCCATGTAATTTCGAAATACATAAGTATAGGCTATTTTTAGAGTCCGTATGTGTGGGGAAACAAGAGATAGGGTTGATTTCGGACCCCTCCACCAAGGGCCACGAAATTCCCCCTCTCTTCCTCCATATATACAGCCATTAGGGCACCGTTTAGACTTTGGGTTTTGTTTAGATTAAAGTTCGCCATAGCTGCAACTTCGCGTACTTCGTTTGTGTTCAACGACCAGACAAAGGCGTCACAGAACTCCACCTTGATCAATAAAGCTTTCATCTTATATTCGCAATATCCAGATTGCAATCTCAGTTTATTGCTTGTTCTTCGTTTGCTCGCAGGAAACAGACCCTCGTGGTCAGGTTGATCATGCTCCGGCGTGGTCAATAACCTCTCGGAGTTGGTTTAGCGATTGCTAAGGCGCGACGTCCTCGCACGTTCGTAGTCGGATCGTCAAAGTTGACTTCCACCAAAGCGATATCCATCATCTCATCGAAAGACGGGACACCTTTGCCTCTATAAGAAGAGGCATGGTCTCTCACGTGGAGTAGATCCGGTACAGATGAGCAATGCTCTATCTCAAACGAGCTATCACAATGCTAATCCTAGCTAGGAGGTGGGAGAGTTCTATTTATAGTCATAGTGCAAATGGGGATCAAAGTGAAGAGGTACAAGGGCATCAGCCCGAGGTTGCGATCACTCAGGCGTCGGACGTCCGGAGGACGTGGTCGTCCGGAGCATCGGGACGGTCCGAATATCTGTAGATCGTTGGACTTCCGTAGATTCGGCTCGGGTGGAGAAGTACTGGATGTCCGGTGGCTTCAGTCTTCCGTTAATTTCCTCTCGGGTGCCCAGTTGCCGGACGTCCGGAGGGTGTCGGTCGTCTGGGGCCTGGGAGTCGTCGGACGTCCGGGCCGGGCCGGTCGTTCGTGGCCTGTAGCTCTGTCATGCCTTCCTTCTCTCGGCTCTAGCATCTTCCAGGGCTCGGACGTCCGGGATCGGTCGGTCGTCCGATGCCTGTAGCTTCCCAAGCGGCTCTTCTTCTTGATGTTCATGCTTGGTGTCCTTGGCACCTTGGCCATTGGGTGTAGCTGGCACATGGCTCTCCTCCAAGTACCTGATCACACACAGAGTGTCCGTATGAGGTAGTAGCCAAGTCTCGTGAGTAGAGAGAGGGGGTTCGGAGAGGAGCGAGTTCACCTTATCTTCAATAGCCTTTGCTCTAGGTCTTGTCATTGGTCCAAGTGGTGTTGAGGGAGATGTAGGTACGTCCATGGGGATGAACGAGGGATGCTTCGCATCACAAGTATTTGAATTTTCAACCAATTTATATGCATCAGAGCATGTGCATGTAGTTCAAATTTTAATTATGCACATAAATGCATTGAAAACTCAATTAATGTATAAAAATATCCAAACGAACCCCGAAAAATTCCAAAATTTAAAACGACACTCCTGTTTTTCTATGTTGACACTAGAGAAAAAATATAAATCAAGAAGAGGCAATGTATATCATTTTGTCCAAAAAGGGGAAACATTCCCTACCATAACCATGAGGGTTGTTGCCAGAAGCTCTGCTTGTGAGAAGCTTATACCCCAACCTGCCCAAAATTGGAAAATATTTTTAGTACTGCATGTTGATGACGTTCAATGATGGCATGTCAAGTTTCATGAATTTCAGACGAGTTTTTGATTTAGTAGAATTTTAAAACCATGTATCTCAATGTTATCGGCCGAGCGATGGTGGCAAAGGTGTTTGACATTCATTCCGACTTCTTTCATGGGACCTAAGGTTGCAACCAAGGACACACATTTGATTTTTCAACCGGTTTGTATGCACTAGAGCATGTGCATGTAGTTCAAATTTCAATTATGCACATGAATGCATAGAAAACTCAGTTAATGTATTAAATGTCCAAGTGAACCCCAAAAAATCCCAAAAATTGACACAACACTCCTGTTGTCCTATGTTGACACTAGAGAAAAAATTGAAATCAAGAAGAGGCAACGAATATCGTTTCGTCCAGAAAGGTGAATCGTTCCCTACGTAAACCATCGGGCTTGTTGTGAGAAGCTTATACCCAAACCTGCCCCGAATGGGACAAAAAAATTACCACGGCATGTTGATGCTGCTCCATGATAGAATGCCAAGTTTCATGAATTTCAGACGAGGTTTAGATTTACTAGAATTTGAGAACCAGGTACCTTAAGGTTTGCGACCGAGTGACGGTGACAGGGTGTTTGACATTCATTCCCTTTTCTTGCATGGGACCTAAGCATGCAACCAAGGACACATATTAGAATTTCAACCAATTTATATGCATTGGAGCATGTGCCTGTAGTTCAAATTTGAATTATGCACATAAATGCATTGAAAACTCAATTAGTGTACAAAAATGTCCAAACAAACCCCAAAAATTCCAAAATTTAACACCTCACCCCTCTTGTTCTACGTTGACACTAGAGAAAAAATTGAAATCAAGAAGAGGCAACAAATATCATTTTGTCTAGAAAGGTGAAATGTTTCCTACCGTAACCATGAGGCTTGTTGCGAGAAGCTCTGGTTGGTGAGAAGCTTATACCCCAAACCTGCCCCAAATGGGATAATATTTTTACCACTGCATGTTGATGCCGTTCCATGATAGCATGTCAAGTTTCAAGAATTTCAGACGTGTTTTTGATTTACTAGAATTTTAAAACCATGTATCTCAATGTTAGCGGCCGAGCGACAGTGTGCAACCAAGGACACACATTTGACATTCATTCCCATTTCTTGCATGGGACCTAAGGGTGCAACCAAGGACACACATTTGATTTTTCAAACCGTTTATATGCACTGGAGCATGTGCATGTAGTTCAGATTTGAATTATGCACATGAATGCATACAAAACTCAGTTAATGTATAAAAATGTCCAAGTGAATCCCGAAAAATCCCAAAAATTGACACAACACCCCTGTTGTTCTATCTTCACACTAGAGAAAAAATTGAAATCAAGAAGAGGCAAGGGATATCGTTTCGTCGAGAAAGGTGAAACGTTCCCTACCAAAACCATTAGGCTCGTTGTGAGAAGCTCTGGTTTGTGAGAAGCTTATACCCAAACCTGCCCCAAATGGGACAAAAAATTTACCATGGCATGTTGATGCCGCTCCATGATTGCATGCCAAGTTTCATGAATTTCAGACGAGTTTTGGATTTAATAGAATTTAAAAACCAGGTATCTCAATGTTTGCGGCCAAGTGACGGTGGCAGGGTGTTTGACAATTATGCACATAAATGCATTGAAAACTCTATTAATGCATAAAAATGTCTAAACGAACCCCAAAAAAATCCAAAATTTAACATGACACTCCTGTTTTCTATGTTGACACTAGAGAAAAAACTGAAATCAAGAAGAGGCAATGGATATCATTTCGTCTAGAAAGGTGAAATGTTCCCTACCTTAACCATGAGGCTTGTTGCAAGAATCTCTGGTTTGTGAGAAGCTTATACCCCAACCTACCCCAAATGGGACAATATTTTTACCACTGAATGTTGATGCCGTTCCATGATAGCATGTCAAGTTTCATGAATTTCAGATGATTTTTCGATTTACCAGAATATTAAAACCATGTATCTCAATGTTAGCGGCCGAGCGACAGTGGAAAAGGTGTTTGACATTCATTCCCATTTCTTGCATGGGACCTAAGCTTGCAACCAAGGACACACATTTGATATTTCAACCCATTTATATGCACTGGAGCATGTGCATGTACTTAAGATTGGAAATGCACATGAATGCATAAGAAACTCAGTTAATGTATAAATATGTCCAAGCGAACCCCGAAAAATCCTGGAAATTGACACAACACTCCCATTGTTCTATGTTGACATGAGAAAAGTTTTGAAAGTAAGAAGAGGCAACTGATATCGTTTCGTCTCCCAAGGTGGCACGTTGATAGAGGCGGGGTGTCCCGATCTTTCGATGAGATGATAACTATCGATTTGGTGGAGACGACTTTGACGATCCGACTACAAACATGTAATGACGTTGCGCCTTAGCAATCGCTAAACCAACTCCGAGAGGTTATTGACCACGCCGGAGCACGATCAACCTGACCACGAAGGTCTATTCCTACAAGCAATCAAAGAACAAGCAAGAATATGATAAAAGCAATCTGAATATTGCGAATATGTATGAAGTATTGTTAATGGCAGGGATCCGAAAAGTGGTCTTGGTCTGGTCGTTGGACACAAACGAAGCACACGAAGTTGCAATGGCTAACTTTTAACTAAACAAATCCCAAGGGAAAAGCTACTAGATGGATCTACTTATATAGGAGCAAAGGGTGGCGGCCAAGGAGGTGGGAGGACGTCCCAAGGCAGCCTAAAACTAACCCTAGGTCGTACAAGGCCAATGGGCCCAAGTGGAGGTGACGTAACACCTTTGGACTTGTGGTTTGACTCGGATTCTGGTGCAGCGTCAGATTATTTCGTCCATAACTCAACGCTTCGGACGGATTATAAGGTGATTCCAATTGGGCTGGAAAGAGCATGAAATCTACTTTCCGACAAAAAAAGAATCACCCAATCCGGAGTCTGTATAAAAAATTTGTTGGCATTTTGAGTCAGGTTTGTCTGTGCAGTCCAAATCTGAATCC
Source organism: Triticum aestivum (assembly GCF_018294505.1). NCBI lineage: Eukaryota > Viridiplantae > Streptophyta > Magnoliopsida > Poales > Poaceae > Triticum > Triticum aestivum. The sequence goes on along the minus strand of NC_057804.1, from coordinate 334,995,226 downwards.
AAAACGTGAGAGACTTGGACTCTATCTTCTCTTAGCCCAAAAGTGACGTGAGAGGACTTTTTGAACAGCACCTAAACTTCTCCTTTTCCCTTATCTTCATATGTGGATTGTACAAATGTCCCATACACCTGCAATTAGACAAAACACAAAAGTGTGTGAAGTATTTTTGTTTTGGATAACATAAATAGATTATTGAATACTGCACTAGAAATCACCTGACAAATAGTCATGTCCTCATCACACGTTCCCTACCGAAACCATCATGCTTGTTGTGAGAGAAGCTCTAGTTTGCGAGAGTCTTATACCATAACCTGCTCCAAATGGGACAATATTTTTACCCCAGCATGTTGATGTCGTTCCATGATAGCATGCCAAGGTTTATGAATTTCAGAGTTTTCTATTTACTAGAATTACAAAAGCAAGCACCTCAACGTTTGCCAGAGAGCCACGGTGCCGTGGTATTTGAAATTCATCCCCATTTCTTGAATGGGAAATAAGCATCAACCCATGGACACATATATCCTTTTACAACCCATTTGGTGCACCGGAGCATGTGATGTAGTTTAATTTTGAATTGTGCATCTGAAATGCCTACAAAACCAAGTTAATGTATAAAATTGTCCAAATGAACCCCGAATAATTATAATTTTTTTGACGACACACCTATAGTTGCATGTTCACTGTAGATTAAAGTTCTAGCAATTCAAACACCATCCTTTGCAGTTGTGATCCCATTATGTAATTCAAGTAGATCGCACATAGTTTGTTATGACCAACCGTGTGAGATGCAGTACAAAATATCCTGGAGCATCATCGGTGTATAGTATGCATACCGCTTACACGAGAAGGTGCGTCGGCTAGAGTCCACGGTCGGTGTGTCAAGCATACTAGCTCGCTACCCAAATATCATTTCACTGTTCAATCGTCACCAGTGAAAGATGAAGATGTGGACCCACTTCATGAGGGCAACTTCGACGGCCCACTCCGGAAAGAGAGCGGCCGCAGCCACTAGGCGCGTGCTAACAAGTTTGTGAGGCAGCCGCAATCTGCGACTGGGCGGCCAAGGCAGCCCAAATGACCGCGGTTGCTTCTCAGGTGGCGGCAGCAACATCGGCCTTAGGGATAGCAACTAGCGAGAGCGGCACAACAGATGTCCGTTTTGCAGGAGCGGCCTTAGCCCTGTTGGAGGCCACCCAACACCATGTCGAGGCCACCCACGCCCAGCTCATGGCGGTCACCACACAAATTGAACGAAGCTTCTCCGACAATGGTCGGCAACCCACGGCCGAAGACATGGAAATCACTGAGAGCGTTCGAGAAGCCATCCGTTCCTGTGTGGCATACCTTGCCACGACGGAGCCTGCCTAAGCCAAGATCGCGACCACCCACACTTAGCTCGTGGTGGCCTATTCCAAAGATATGGAGGATGTGGATGGCGAGATGCTTGCCGAGTATGGTTCGATGGATGCCATGGAGCCCCTTCCCCAGGAGATCGTCGGGCGCGAGCTGGACATGGAGGGGGCGGCAGAGATCGACGAGCACCAGCCGTAGTAGTACTCTTTGTTTTGTTTAAATAAGAGCGCGAGTCATTAATTTGTTAGAGTAATGTTTTGGTCAGCTAGCTCTGTTTAATTGCTGAAATTGCTCGATTAAGAAGTGTGGGTGTGTTGTAGTCTCCTTTGTGTACGCAAATTATGCAATGACGTGGATGACCACTGTAACCAGGGGAAATTTGAACCAAAAATTTTCATGTTCAAACTCATCACACACGGGTTAAGCTATATGAATTGTTTGAGATATTCACATATCGTAAACAGTGCTGAATAAGGGACCGTGTCTGATGACACTTTGCGCGCTAGTTTTTTGCTGAACCGATTCAAAATTTTCGGCTTCCGCGGAAATATCTACCTACCCGCCCCCTCCCCCTTAGCAAAAGCCACATTTCCCCTGTTCCCGCCTTCCTTTCCAGGTTGAAACCTTCACTCCTTGCTTGCAGCGCCGCCTCCTCGTGGGCAACCCTCCTTCATGCTGCTCGGCCTCGTCTATCCAGGCAGGTAATCCACACCCGACGCCCATCCTCCTCCTCCTTCCACATCCCACATGCCCCGACCGCCGGCACGACACCTTCCACCGAAAACACTGACCCCTCCACAAAATAAGCTCTGCCCTCAAGGAGCATTCGGCAGTGGAGAAGCAAATCGCGGCTGCATGTGCGGATGAGGTCGTGATGGCTGCCATTCGTGTCGACCCCCAGATCTTGGAGGAGCATCTCGCTGTCGAGGCCACCATCGATGCCTCGCGTGTCAATGTCGTGACACAGTTGGCTGCTTTAAAAGATTGTTCATGCCGTTTTCTCGAGGCCACCCTCAGTGCCTTCGACAAAGACTATGAAGTGTTTTCTCAGCATGCCCGTGCTTACCTCAACTCGAGAGCGAGCAGGTTGGCGCTCAGAGCAGCTCGGGCAACTCATCACTACGACGAGGGTACCCACGATACGGAGGCCTCGCCCTCTTCCATGTCCAAGGAGCGAAGTGTTATCGATATCTCCGATAATGAGGAGTAGCTTCTCTTATTAGCTCACTATAAGGACCCATGTTCAGTTTGCTAGCTATTGCCTTTCCTTAACAAATTCTAGTGAATTATGCTATCTAGTTTTACCATATAATCTGTTGCTCTAGTGTATATGTTCTATAACTCGTGCAATATGGTGCTCACTTATTAACTGTTTGGTTAATTAGTTATCGTGTTCAGTTAACTGTTTGGTTCAATTCTGCAAATGTGATGTCAATTCTTTTGGGTGCAATTTTGTATTGTCTTCCACGTGAGAAATAAATCAAATTTTTCTTTAAAAAAATACATGAGAAACAAATGCAATTGCTATATTTCCAAGTTGTCAAGCATGCTTGGTTTGGTTAACTGTCTGATCTTCTAGTATGTTATACATTGTGCAATGTTGTGCTCAGTTAACGTTTGGTTCATTTGTTGTGGTGTTTAGTTAACTATTTCCTTCAGTTCTGCAATGCGGTATTCAATTGTTGTGGGTGCATTCTGTTATTGTATACCATGTGAGAAATAAATCAAATTTGGTTATGCTAAATACATGAGGAACAAATACAATTGCTATATTTCCAAGTTGTTAAGCATGCTTGGTTTAGTTAACTGTCTAATCTTCTACTAGGAGTATGTTATATTGCGCAATGTGGTGCTCAGTTAATGTTTGGTTCATTTGTTGTGGTGATTAGTTAACTGCTTGGTCCAATTTTGCAATGCGATGTCCAATTGTCGTGGGTAGAATTTTGTATTGTTGTGCATGTGAGGAATAAATCAAATCTGGCTGCACTTAATACATTAGGAACATATACAATTGCTAAATTTCCTAGTTCTCAATCATGCTTGTTTTGGATAAATGGATTTTCCATGTGGCTTGAATTAATCTGATGAACCTGCAATGTGCTTATTTTTCATCAACATATTTTACTAATAGCATGCAAATCCTCACTTAACCTGATCACTAACTACCTTATATGTGTTGCAGGGAAACAATGGGAAGCACTGAGGTTTACCATTGGGGTTTGCACATGCATGGTCCTTTGTCTAATAGCACATTATTGTGCAATTGTAGGAACCATTCTAATATTTAGGTTTTTAACAATTTGGTCTTGCACATGTACATCCTGCTGTCGGAGGTTTTGTCCCACTGTTCGACCCTTTTTACTATGGGGAAATGAGTTGTCCATGAATATCAATCAAGTTAGGAAACTCAGAAAGATTGTTAGGACAAAGAAATTAGTGAAAAAAAACAACGAGATCTTTGTTTGCACAATGAAGAAGACATCAGTTCACTACAGGATGGTACTAACTATTATACCTTGCATTTTTTACTCCTTTGCCCCATTTCCAATATAGAGAAGATATTTATGCACATCCTTGTTTTCAGGCATTTCAAAAGCAGTTCACTGTCGATTACCTCTCAAACCACTTGTACGGTCAGGAGGCGAGGAAGGTATTCATAGAACACCCATGGTTCAATATTGAAGTGTTCCTGAAGAGGACAAAGGATGCGCGGTCAATCATCCACATGCATTGGCCTAAAGTTGCAAAGACCTTCAACATCAATGAAGGCTCAATATTCGCCTTCTACTTCAGCAGTTTTCTAGATGAGATACATATGTCTATGTACCGTCGATGATTCTAATTTCGGAAGGTTATAGATGTTGCATGTGAAACTTGGTGCTGGGTCAGTTGTGTAATGGGGTAGCTGAGTGCTAAAGCTATATGATGTTGTACTCTGACGTATTTCACTTATGAGAATGAAATCTATTGTATGCTTAATATGAAATGTCAATTAGGTTAATAAATTGATAATAGGATAATTAGCCTCCTAATTGGTTTTTTTATTGCAACGGTTATTGAGAGAACACTGTGGGTGATTACCTCACGCAACGCAACAATTTCTAGGAATAAACCGTGTTGGATTAATGAACAATCACACACGACATCCTCATGAAAATTGTTTGTGTTAGCCCACATGGCGCAAACGTGTACCACGTACAAACTGTGTGTGATGGACAGCCTTTGCCACACAGTTTCTTCTAGGCACCATGTGTGATGCATTCAATAACGCAAACGATAAAATTGTTAATACCGTGTGCAATGGACACAAACGATTGAACGGGGAAAATTGTGTGTGATCTACCTGCGAAAAGAAACATTTTCCTTGGAGTGACAGTGTGGGATGTATATACGAATAGAAACGTTTAGCGGGGACCGACTGTGTGGGATGAACTTACGACCGAAAACGATTTCGCCTGTATAATTGAATTTTTTAGCACTACTGTACGTATAACCATATTTTATCGCTCACCAGTTGCACACGACCTCATTTTACCGAGCGTGTGTGCCAGGAGGGCATATCCCCGACGGTTTCTAGCTAGTGCTGGAAGGACCCCCCTATCGCAGTGACTCATTAGGCGACGGTTCCAAATGCCGTCGCAGAAAGGTGTTAAAAACCGTTTGTATAGCACCTCGCTGTACTAGTGACATTTACTAGACGATGACTGGGAACACCTTGTTCTGTACTGGTCCCGAACTAAGAATGTGGTAAGGTCTATGAGCTCATTTTTCATTTTAAACTACAATATGCCTGTGTCTTACTGTACTTTGTTCTTGTAGAACAAGTGCTTAACCCTGAAGAACAACTGTTCTCATTTAAGATTCCATTGGTATCGTGCATACTACTTTGCTCTTGTATCACTGTAGTTACTCATACAAACTTATTTTTAAATTGAAGGATCCAATCGAAACTCCAATGACACAACAGGTATGTTTACGCATATTTCCTTAAAAGGTTTGCTCTTATAAATAGCTGATGAGGACATCAATACCATTGTTACACCCACAGCCCCTACTGCTACATATACTGGACCAATTACTAGAGCTTGAGCATGCCAATTAAATTATCAGGTACTTTCATTTCTTGGTAATGATTCTAATGTTCATGAGAATATGATGCTGGCTAAATTGGATACATTTGTTTTGCTTACAAATGAAGGGCCTAGCTTGGAGAAGAATGAACATTGGAGCAAGAAAAAGCATGGAGATGATGGCATGCGCAAGGGGAACAAGAATGGAGTTACAAGTGATGATTTCAGGACTTTGAAGCCACCATAATGGGTGCATGAAGCCTTGGACGAAATATACAAGATGCCACTTCATAAATTTCGTCCAGAGGCTATTCTAGGTGTTGCGTCACCTTATTATTGGGCCCGGCCCATGTAATTTCGAAATACATAAGTATAGGCTATTTTTAGAGTCCGTATGTGTGGGGAAACAAGAGATAGGGTTAGTTTCGGACCCCTCCACCAAGGGCCACGAAATCCCCCCCCCCCCATCTTCCTCCATATATACATCCCTTAGGGCACCGTTTAGACTTTGGTTTTTGTTTAGATTAAAAGTTCGCTATAGCTGCAACTTCGCGTACTTCGTTTGTGTTCAATGACTAGACAAAGGCGTCACAGAACCCCACCTTGATCAATAAAGCTTTCATCTTATATTCGCAATATCCAGATTGCAATCTTAGTTTCTTGATTGTTCTACGTTTGCTCGCAGGAAACAGACCCTCGTGGTCAGGTTGATCGTGCTCCGGCGTGGTCAATAACCTCTCGGAGTTTGTTTAGCGATTTCTAAGGTGCGACGTCCTCGCACGTTCATAGGCGGATTGTCAAAGTCGACTTCCACCAAAGCGATATCCATCATATCATCGAAAGACGGGACACCTTTGCCTCTATCAATAGCTCTATTGATTTCAATTGTGTATACAGTTGACATCTCATATCATGCACATTACAAGCATCACAACATAGCAAATAGTGTTATTGTACATGTAGAACCGTGGTACCCATATGAAATCTTGTTGTGCCGTCTAGGTTCCCATGCTTTGTATTCTTTCAGTGCCGCTTTGTCTTGAACTGATATGACTTGAACCATGTCTCTAATTTTATTTGGCAAGACAATGCAGTGACCATAGGACATAGATATATCTTTGTTTGATGCTTTATTATGTACTACTTGGCAATAGAAGACTTGGTAGTTTAATCTTGTCCACCTTACTAATGAAGTGGTTCACCGAAATGAGTTTCATTTACTAGTACATGGTAAACCTGTTATGTGTCTGCTTGTTTCTTCTTTTAGAATGCTGACAGAATATTGGGGAAGAGTGCCTTATTAAGAAAGGGTAAAGGAAGTAATGCAGATAAGGTTCAGGATAGTGAGACATCCTTATTCGTCTCCAACAATGCTGATAAAATAGCTAAGGAAAACTATCTTGAAGATAGTGAGACAACCCCAAAGTCCTGTCTTGGTGTAGTGTTCGAGTTACTGGCCATTACCGCTGGCACAAGCTAGTCAAACGCACTATCTGAATCAGTTCGGTTTCTTGACTCTCAACTACAAGCTGAAAGGCATCGATCAGCTGTGCTACGACAATAAGCCAAAGGACTGCGGAAGTCCCTAGAGCATTCAAATGCATACTTTCTGGTGCAACAGCAAGCGTTGGAGGATTTTAGCGCCAAAGAGGAGAAAGCTAATAAGCTTGCTTATCTTATTGCCAACATGGTGGATACCCAGGATAACGTTTCTTGAGCTCTTCTGAAGTTGTTTCAGTGATGGACTTGTTTTGTTGCCCCTTTAGTTTGCACTCGTGGCCAATTTACACAACCAGTGTATGTAATATGTTGCTTTGTTCCCTATATTTGCACCGGTGGCGAACTTTGATGCCTAGTGGACGTAATATGTGTAATAGCCGTAATAGCCTAGCGTTAGTTGCTTGCTTATTTATTTCCTTATTGTCTTGTTTAGTTGTTTGCTTGTAGTCACGCAGTTCTTTTTCCGTGCTTTTCTAGAGGCCACAATAACCTATTTTTATAACCAGGCCACAATAACCATGGGAACACATGGATTGTTGTAACCATGGTCCTGCTACCTGGTGTAGTGACCATGGCCCTCCTACGGGCGGCGTAGGATCCAATGAGCCTTCTACGTGTCGTAGGATCCATGGGCCTTCTACGAGCCATCTAATTTATGGGCCTTCTACGGGTCATATAATCGTTTTGCCAAACATGGGCCGTACTATTCATGTACAAATAACGGCCAAATCGTCTGTTTTATGGCCCGACCATAACGGGCCGTTAATCGGCCGTATGTGATGATGCTATGAAAATAGCCCAACGAGTTAACGGGCCACAAACAGGCCGACTATAACCACGGGCTGAATTTGGCCCACAAGAGGAACAGGCCGGTAACGGAGCATAAGTAACCGAATTCTGGAAATGAGCCCAAGAATAAATTGGCCCTTAGAAGGCTGAAAGTTAACACGGGCTGGAAATGGCCAACAAAATAATGGGCCATTAATGGGTACAGCGATACACTGTTCATTATGGGCCAGTTTCATCTTGGGCCTTTAATGGGCCCAAAGTAACAAATGGCCTCGTATGGGCTGAAAGACATCATGGGCCATACATGGGCCAGAAGTAAAAACGGGCCGGAATCATATCGAACGGCCTAGATGACGCTACTGGGCCTAATTCGGATAGGCCGTAACGGGCCGTGAGTTAGCGGGCTGTAAATGGGCTATATGCGAACAGGCCGTTAACAGGCTTTCCGTGGGCCGGCCCGCTACCTTTTGACCAAGTCAAATGGGCTGACATTTTCACTAGAATGCGCCTCTGTTGGGCCATGCCACGTGTCGACATATCATAGGCGCCTTTTGCCCAATGAGTGGATGACATCGGTCCCAACGGAGAGCCGACACGTCGTTCCTCTAGCCATTCAGAATTTTACACGCAGAAAATCCCCATTGGCCCGGGTTGTTAACGGGTTATCGGATCCAAACCAGAAACCGATAGCTTAACAATGACCCATTATGGTGCATGCCACCTGTCGGTTACCCTTGACGAAAACACTTCTCAAATGCGCGATTTATCATCATGATAGTGGACACTTCCGTGATGATAATTTTGGTAATGTCATGGAACACTTCTACGACAGCGCAGATATGACTATCTTGATTCTGTCATTCATCATGGATGTACATGCATGACTGAAAATATGACCTACTGTGACAAACACGTATCATCGCGGAAGTGTATTTTCTTAGTGTATGGACGGGTGTCATATAGGGGGAGTATCCCTTCCAAATGGCTGCCATGTGCCAAATGTGATGTAGGGCGAAACCATATGTGGACGATCTTTCACGTTTGGAGTGGATCCTACGGGGAATCACGAAGAACACGCGGAAGCATAAAGGGGGAAACACGGGGAAAACGAGAGAGAATCATGAGACTGACATAGAATCAATCACACGAGTGCTAGATCACCGAACACAAAGAGATACACGGGATCCAAAGTCAACAAAGGTAAGGATACAAAGGAACCGTTCTTCTCTGTACGGAGGTCTTGATGTTCTTCCCTAGAAAGGGGTCTTGAATCCTCTTGGGGGGTCTTCTCCGAAGAGGCCGTGAACTTCGAGGAGAAGTATCCAAGTGGATGAGCAAGGCTCTCACACAAATATGAGCTAAACCAATGTTAACTCTAACTAGGAGGAGGTGGAGGAGTTTATATAGTCTAAAGCCATGAAGGGGTAAGTGAGGGCGAAGGGGTACATGGGCTCGGCCCAATACACTATGAACAGACAGGGTCCGGACGTCCATAAGGCGCCGGTCGTCCGAAAGCTCACGGGGGTCCGGACATCCGGGGTTCTTAGGACATCCATTGATTTGGCTCGGGTCCAGGGGCACCGGACGTCCGATGGATTCCGGTCGTCCGGTCGCCGGTCGTCCGTTGGCTCTGGTCTTCCGTAGATTCGGCTCGGGTCTTCAGGGGCCGGACGTCCGGGCTGGACCGGTCGTCCGGTGGCTGTAGCTTCGGGCAGATTCTGCTCTTGGTCCTTGTACTTGGCGTCCTCGCTAGCTCTTCCGTTGGATGTGGTGTCTTCGTGGCTTTCCTCCAAGTACCTGATCATGCATAGAACACACATTGGAGGTAGTAGCCATGTCTCACATGTATAAAGTGAAGGTTCGGAAAGGAGTGAGTTCACCTTGTGTCCAATGGCGTCTAGTTGAGGTCTCGTCATAAGTCCTCTTGGGGTTTGAAGAGTAGTCGGAGTGTACATGGGGATGAACGTGGGATGCTCCGCATCATCTCCCCCCCCCCTTGGGAAAGATCCGACCTCGGATCGTGATCCTCATCACCATGGAAATGGTTGTCGTAGACGGACTTGTAGTTGGATGAAGTTGAAGACATGGCGCAATCCAAGTAGTCCAAGGTGTCTCCGGATTCATAGACATACAAAAAGAGCAAACACAAGCGACACATGGAAATACAATGGTTAGCGCACACAAAATGTCCATCATGTAAGAATAAGTCCGTGCGGCAAGATAAGTCGTGACAAAGCTCATGAAGCTTATCAAGATGATCTAGATTGAGATGCAAAGCATTCATGGGAGGAAATGTAATCATTGTGCACAAAAATGTGTTGTAAATATGATCAATGCAACCACGGTGCAAAATGATGTCATAGTGAGACAGTTTATCAATAGCATGAATATGGCAATGGATGCTCCATATGTGTAAGCTATCCTGCAATTGATGGTCGACAATATGATCATGATGTATGAATATGCCATCAAGGAAGATCACAACAAATTTGCTAAGGAAGTGCACAAGCTCATATATCATGGATGACATGGAAATAGATGCAACAAGACAAGCATAATGTGAGTCAATCCATGCATGGGGTGCAAACTTGTGGTGAGTATGATATGTCCATCGAGCATGACATGTATGATCACAATCAACAAATATGGAGGTGTTGGTGTACCAAAGCTCGATGTCGAGGCATGATTGGAGTTTTGAAGGTGCATCCAATAAGTGCGAGCGCTACTCAATGTGAAGGTCCATGTAGCCAATCTCCAATGTTGCTCCTCCGTTTACGAGATGTATCATGTAGACAACAAGAAGGAAACAACAATGAAAGAGTGACCCATCCGATATGCGCATTTGAGGATGGCTCAAAGAGAAGGACTTCACCTTTAGGAGTGTCTCAAGGATGATGTAGTTGCGCATTTGAGGATGGCTCAAAGAGAAGGAGTTCACCTCAAGAAAGTTCCCAAAGATGTTGGAGTTGTACATCATGTATGCCTTCAAATAGCCAATATGTCTCATGACGGTAATGCCTTGTGAATCTGTCGGTGTACTAGAATAGGGGTACCCTAGTACCCCGAACTTGTGCACGGGCAGTTGCAGCACCCCGCGGCAAAGGCTTGCCGGGCGAACGCCAAGATCCCCCAAGGTTCCCTTGGAGCCATCCAAGAACAAAGTATTTAAGCTAAGAAGACAAGACCCCGGCAAGAGGAGCTTGCCGGGAAGGCCAACCAAGGCGCCCCAAGGAACTTGCCGCGACGCGCTGCACGCTCCGGCAAGGCAGCAAGGCCCCGGCAAGAGGAGCTTGCCGGGAAGACTAAACAAGGTACACCGAGGCCCGGTGAGCGACGAGCTTCTGGGCCCGGCGAAGATAACGACAGCGGCAAGGCGCTTGCCGCGGCAGGTGGTCACTCTGCGTCCACCCTCCAGCGCATCCACCAACGTGTCAATCTGGGGGCCTCTCCGGGCGCGCGTGGCGGGAGGCTGTGCAGCCAGCAGTGCGCAGTGGCATGCGAAGCTGACAAGATCACCATCATGGCGAACGGTGGCGCCCCTAACGGTCCTTTTCTGCACTGTTCGGGCGACTCAGATGGGCATTTAATGCCCTTGTCCCCTGCCATCAGGGTTAGGTAGGGTGCACTGTACAAGCAACTGTATCAACTACCTCGCTTTTTACGTTTTTACCCTCCTCTGCGTGCCACCTGTCGGTGACCCCTTTAGCGTATAAAAGGAGGCCCATGCGCAACGTAGAGGGGGTTCGGTTCGGAGCCTCGGACAGTTTGCTTCGATTCATTCGTAGCCCAGAAAACATCACACTCTCTCGCTCGAGAGCAAGAACACCAGATAATACAACCAGACAAGCAGCAGTAGGAGTGTTATCTCTCCGGAGAGCTCCGAAGCTGGGTAAACTGCTCGTGTGCCTCGCCTCGATCTGCTCTTCGTGCGACCTCCGCCCCCCGCCGAACCGAAAGGGGCCCGGTCCGCCGGCCCCATAGGTGTTCGTGGATCAGTTTCCCCGACATCTTTGGCGCGCCAGGTAGGGGGTGTTGAGATTGTGTGAACCAGATCCGGCGTTCACACGAGCTAGATCTTTATTCCCTTCATCAACATGCCACCGAAGAAGAAGACTTCGGCGGCAGCCGCTCCATCCACGTCACTTCCGCCACCGTTGGAGCAAACGAGTGGTGGGATGGACGCCGGCGGAAGAAAGGACGTCGACGAGGAAGCTCATGATGCCGCCAGGTCCAAGAACAAGGCTGCACAAACCTCGGCGACTGTACATGTTCCACGCCACTCTCAGGAGGCGCAAGATCAACAGCGTCATGGCACTAGCAGTGCCATACGCATGATAGCCCAAGACCAAGCTGGTGGATCTCGGGGCGCTCAAGACCAGCATGCACGCCAGCGTGCTGGCACGAGCGGGGCACGGTCGCCTGGACGGGATACTGCTCCTTCTAACATAGTTAGAAGTTCGAGCACGTCCCGCTCCTCGCGCCGTCCGCCACTGCCACCCACCACTCCAGCAGAAGCTTTGGCGCGAGCTCAACTTCTCCTAGATTACCCTCCGACGTCGGACAAGATCGACGAATGGAGAGCCACCATTCAGAGTCTCATCGGCTACGCCAACGGCGACACTCCACGGCGGCCGAGCGCGTCGCCGCCGCGGCAGGACCGCCGGACGCGAGCCGGTGGCGACGAAACGGGCGGAGGTGCAACTACCATGCAATCACCGCCCCGAAGGCCAAGATCGCCGACTCGCCGGATCCACCTCGACAGCGACTCCACTGCATCGTCGGATCCACGAGCTCGTCGCGATCAGCGCCAAGTTCTTCATGATCGACAACAAGAAGACGCTCGAACCCGCATCGAGCGCCGAAGAGAAGCGCGACGTCAATCCGACAAGCGCGCTGGGCCCTCTGTTGACATGCATGCGCCAGGGGAACCAGGCGATCTGCCGTACGCGGTAGGTTGTCCTGCGTTCACTCGTGAGCTGCGGCAAGTCCAGTGGCCCAGTACAAAGAACTTCAAGCCAGACGTACCGGAGAAGTACGACGGCAAGACGCATCCGTCAGAGTTCCTCAGCATCTACACCATTGCGGTGCAAGCTGCCGGGGGACGAGATGACAAGATCCTTGCCAACTACTTCCCGCTGGTGCTCAAGCCCAACGTCAGATCCTGGCTCATGCACTTGCCGGACAACTCCATATCCTCTTGGGCTGATCTGTGCCATCAGTTTGTCGGCGCCTTTACAGGCGGACACAAGCCTCATGGCCAGGAGAGTGATCTTCATCTGCTCGCCCAGAAGGAAGGAGAGCCCCTGCGCAAGTACATTCAGAGATTCAGTAGTGTGCAGCACAACATCCCAGACGTCCACCCTGCCGCGGTGATCAGCGCGTTCCATCAGAACGTGCGGAACCGCAGGATGCGGGAGGAAATGGCGATGTGCAAGATCAGGGACGTCAGTGAGTTATATGCACTGGCCGACAAGTGTGCGCGTGCTGAGGAAGGGAGGAGACTCCCCGGAGAAAATATAGGAGCGGGAGGATCTGACAGCGAAGATGCTGCCCCGACAAGGAAAAACCGGCGGCGGAACAACAGAAGGAGGAAAGGCAAAGAAGTGCTAGTTGTTGAGCAGTCCGGCAACGGTGGCGGCGCCAAGGAAGCCAAAGCTGGTGACTCCGGCAAGGAGGTTGCCGCGGAGGTGGCGGTCGCCGACAAGCAGGACGGCACCAACAAGCAGTATTGCAAGATTCACCGCACCAAGGGCCATGATCTTCAGAACTGTAAGAGAGTCGAGCAGCTTGTTGAGCAACAGAAAGCTGAATACGAGCGGCGCGACAAGGAGAAGGCCCAGGAAGGAGCTGGTGGATCCGGCAAGAAACGTCCCGGCCGAGGAGGACGCCGCGGCAAGGCCAAGCAGCGGCAAGGAGACAGACCTCCTCGCGGCCGCGACAAGGATGAAGATGACGGCGACGATGAAGATATGGATGATGAGGAGACTGATGAGCAGGAGTTCCAGAAAGCCACAGAGGTCCTGTGCGTTGACGGTGGTGCTTCTCTGCATGCCTCGCACCGCCAGCTCAAGCAGTGGGTGCGGGAAGTTAATGCAGCAGAACCACCCGTCGAGTCACGCAAGCCTCTGAAATGGTCCGGCACGCCTATCATCTTTGATATTGAGGACCACCCGGATCGCATAACTGCGGTCGGGTGCTTGCCGATGTTGGTTTCACCAACAATCCGCAACCTCAAGGTCACTAAGATGCTAGTTGACGGCGGGGCCGGCTTGAACCTGATCTCCTCCGCGGTGCTCCAGAAACTCCAGATCCCTGACAGCGAGCTCGAAGAGACCGGCACATTTCAAGGAATCAACCCGGGAAGGAGCAAGCCAAAGGGAAAGATCACGTTGCCGGTAACATTTGGCAGTGAGCTGAACTTCAGGACTGAGAGGGTCACGTTTGACGTTGCCGACTTTCCATTACCTTACAATGGAATCCTTGGCCGTCCGGCACTCGCCAAGTTCATGGCAGCCTCTCACTATGCGTACAACGTACTGAAAATGCCAGGGCCAATAAGTGTCATCTCTGTCCCTGGCGACAAGAAGGATGCTCTTATCTGTGCCGACAAGATCTACCGGGAAGCAGCAGCTGCAGCAGAACGGAGGACACTTGCCGCTGAAGCTCCCGGGGGGAAGAAGAAGACCAAGTCCGGCAAGAGCTCTGATGCCTACTCCGGCAAGCGCACCTCTTCGGAGTGCTGCGCTACCGTCGAGGACGCACCATCGAGCTCCACCGGCAAGTGTAAGAAGGCAATGGCAGCTCCACCTGAGACTAAGAAGGTGTCCGCCAAGGAGGATGGCACTGGTGGTACCTTCACCATCAGCGCCACTCTTGACCCCAAATAGGAAAGCGCGCTCGTTGCTTTCCTGCGGGCGAATGTCGACGTGTTTGCGTGGCAACCGTCTGATATCCCCGGTGTTCCCAGGAAAGTGATTGAGCACCACCTTGCCGTCTGTCCTCATGCGCGGCCCGTCAAGCAGAGAGTCAGGAAGCAGGCAGTAGAGCGCCAAGAATTCATCGCAGAAGAAATCAAGAAGTTGGAAGCAGCAGGCCTTGTCAGAGGAGTACTCCATCCCACGTGGTTGGCCAATCCTGTTGTTGTGCGCAAAGCTAACGGGAAATGGAGACTTTGTATTGACTTCACTGATGTTAATAAAGCTTGTCCCAAAGACCCATTTCCCTTGCCGCGTATTGACCAGATTGTTGACTCCACAGCCGGATGTGATTTGCTTTCATTTCTTGATGCATACTCAGGATACCATCAGATCTTCATGGCAGAAGAAGATGAAGAGAAAACCGCATTTATCACCCCGTGTGGCACGTACTGCTTCGTACGGATGCCTTTCGGTTTGAAGAATGCTGGTTCAACATTCGCAAGGGTAGTCCACCATGCTTTTGAGCCACAAATACACAGAAATGTGGAAGCTTACATGGATGACATAGTGGTCAAGAGCAAGAACAAGGCGACCCTGATTCAAGATTTAGACGAAACATTTGCAAACCTGCGCAAGATCAACCTCAAGCTTAACCCCGAGAAGTGCGTGTTTGGAGTCCCTTCCGGCAAGCTTCTCGGGTTCTTCGTGTCTCAGCGGGGAATTGAAGCCAATCCCGACAAGATCAAAGCCATCGAGCAGATCGAAGCACCAAAGCGCGTCAAGGATGTACGAAGGCTTGCCGGTTGCGTGGCTGCTCTCAGCAGGTTTATCTCTAGATCTGCTGAGCGCGCCCTGCCATTTTTCAAAATTTTGAAAAAGGCAGGTCCAATGAAATGGACTCCGGAAGCGGAGGCTGCGCTGCAGGACTTGAAGAGATACCTGTCCTCCACTCCAACGCTTGTCGCACCTAAGCCGCAAGAGAAGTTGCTGCTGTATATAGCGGCAACCAATCAAGTGGTTAGTGCTGCGTTAGTGGCGGAGAGGGAGGCGGATGATGAGCCAGCAACCACGGCAGATCCATCCAGCGACAAGCAGGGGGCTTCGTCGACAAGCTCTGGTCCCGACAAACATGGGTTTGCGCAGGAACATGATAAGATGCCAAGGAGAATGGTGCAGCGCCCAGTTTACTTTGTCAGTTCTCTTCTGCAGGGGGCTAGATCAAGGTACTCTGGTGTGCAGAAGTTGCTTTTCGGCCTCCTCATGGCCTCGAGAAAGCTGCGCCATTACTTCCAAGCACATGAGATCACAGTCGTCACTCGCTTTCCGCTGAAGAGGATACTGCAAAATCCAGAAGCAACAGGCAGGATTGTCGAGTGGGCGCTGGAACTGTCAAGCTTTGGCCTCAAGTTTGAGAGCACCTCAACTATCCAAAGCAGAGCATTGGCAGAGTTCATAGCAGAGTGGACGCCAACCCCAGATGAAGAAATTCCAGAAACGAGCATCCCCGTCAAAGAGGCAAGCAAAGAGTGGCTGATGTACTTTGATGGTGCCTTCTCGCTGCAAGGCGCCGGTGCAGGCGTGCTGCTTGTCGCACCCACCGGAGAGCACCTCAAGTACGTAGTCCAGATGCACTTTCCCAAAGAGCAAGCAACCAACAATACTGCAGAGTATGAAGGATTGCTTGCCGGTCTCAGAATCGCAGCAGACCTTGGGATCAAGAAGCTCATTGTCAGGGGTGACTCACAGCTTGTCGTCCGACAAGTGAACAAGAACTACCAGAGTCCGTTGATGGAAGCGTATGTCGATGAAGTGAGGAAGCTAGAAGAGCACTTTGACGGCCTACAAATGGAGCATATCCCAAGAGCTCAGAATGATATTGCCGATGACCTGTCAAAGTGCGCCGCACTAAAGTTACCTGTGGAACCAGGGATCTTTGTGCTTAAGTTGACTCAACCATCCGTAACACCATCAACTGGACAAAGCAAGAAGAGGAAGTTGGTTTCCGGCGACTACTTTCCGGCAGAGCTCCCCGAAGCCGCCGCCAAGAAAGTCCCCAAGATCAACACCAAGGAAGGCTGAGGGGCAGTCTGCTCCGGCAAGCCTAATGGTTTGTTCCGTTGAAGCAGACGCTCCCGACAAGTTTTGCTCCGGCAAGCTTGCCGGGGAACATCAAGCTCCGGCAGGGCCGCAAGTCCTTGCCGTAGAAGCAGATGTTCCCGCAGCAGCAGATGTGCCTTTAGTCCTTGTTGTCGAGCCACAAGCTCCAGCATGGGCACAGCAGATTGTCCATTTCCTTCAGACAGGAGAACTTCCCGAAGAACAAGAAGAAGCGGAAAGAGTAGCCCGGCAGTCAAGTATGTACCAGTTTGTCGATAGCATACTGTACAGAAGAAGACTCAACGGTGTGAAATTGAAGTGTATTCGCCGGGAAGATGGACAAAAGCTGTTGGCGGAGATACATGGAGGCATATGTGGCCACCACATTGGCGCAAGAGCACTTGCCGGCAAAGCTTTCCGGCAAGGTTTCTTTTGGCCGACAGCCCTCCAGGATGCAACTGCACAAGTAACCAAGTGTGAAGCGTGCCAGTTCCACTCCAAACAGATACACCAGCCAGCTCAAGCTCTCCAGACAATCCCTTTATCCTGGCCATTTTCGGTCTGGGGGCTCGATATCCTCGGCCCTTCCCCCGAGCTGTCGGGGGCTTTGAGTACTTGTACGTCGCAATCGACAAGTTCACAAAGTGGCCGGAAGTGCAGCCAGTGAGGAAGGTGACAGCACAGTCAGCAGTCAAGTTCTTCAGGTCGATTGTTTGCCGTTTCGGGATCCCTAACAGGATCATCACCGACAACGGCACGCAATTCACGAGCCGCACCTTCATGCAGTACGTCCAAGACCTTGGCGCCAAGGTCTGCTTCGCTTCTGTTGCTCATCCGAGAAGCAACGGTCAAGCAGAGAGGGCAAATGCTGAAGTGCTGCGCGGACTCAAGACCAGAACTTTCGACAGGCTGCACAGGTGCGGAAGGAACTGGATCGAGGAGCTGCCGGTGGTTCTTTGGTCGATCAGAACGACGCCAAATCGAGCCACTGGCCAGACACCTTTCGCTCTAGTCTATGGAGCAGAGGCAGTTCTCCCCACGGAACTCGTATACGGATCACCTCGAGTGCTCGCTTATGATGAGCTTGAGCAAGAACAGCTGCGGCAAGACGACGCGCTGCTCCTTGAGGAAGATCGTCTTCAGGCTGCTGTACGAGCTGCTCGATACCAGCAAGCTTTGCGCCGCTATCATAGCCGCAAAGTTAAAGCCAGAAGCTTCGAGGAAGGCGACCTTGTTCTTCGGCGCGTTCAGTCCGCCAAGAATTCCAACAAGTTGACGCCGAAGTGGGAAGGCCCTTATCGGGTGAGACGAGTCACAAGGCCTGGCGCTGTCCGCCTTGAGACCGAAGATGGCATTCCAGTGAGCAACTCCTGGAACATAGAACATCTTCGTAAGTTTTTCCCATAAGGCGCGGTTGCCGGAACCCGTTCCGGCAACCACCTTTTGTACAAGTCTTGCCGCTGTTGCATGTAATCCTTTGTACAAAGCCGGGCGCAGATCCCGTGCATAAGTAAAACCCCATGTGCTCCGCACAGCTTGTCCATTTCATGCGTTAGTTCCTTTCTTGCATGCGATTATCTGACACTTTGTGCAGCACCTACATCCGGTAAGCAGTAACGAGCCGAAGAGCTCCATATTATTATTTTCTCTTCTTTCTTTTTCTTTTAAAGGAAAAGAAGGTTCTCTCGCACACAAGTTTGCCGGGGGGGAAGGAGAAGATTGTGGTATGGGCCAGGCGTCGTTCAAACAAAGACTTGCCTTACCGGGAAGCAAATGACAGAAAAGCTAAGTTGCCAAAGTTTGAGCAATCACTTTTTTAAATTTTTGAGTTATCTTCCTCGAACGACCCTGCTTTGTATGGAAAACCTGTGCGCGGAGGAACCAACTCGTGGCTAGTTGCGCCCTTACTTTGTTTCGAGTCCGCTCAACAGCTTAAGCGTGCTGCATCTAGTCACGACAAGGTTTCTTGTCGGAAGCAGCGCCGCCAGCAGGCTGCTGAAGTTCCGCACTCAGCGCTCGCGGCTCGGGCGCCTGCGCCGACAAGTTCCCTAGAAGCGTAGGGTGAAAACATACAAAGGAAGGAATCTAGTAGAGGAAATAACATTGCAATTGATAACAGAAATAAAGTTATATTACAAAGATAACTTGTCGCAGCTCTAACAGACTGTTTTCATAACATGATTAGCAGCGACAAGGGAAAAGAAGAAATGGGCGGCCTAATCTACGCGTCCGCCCTCGACTCTCTTGATCTCGCTCACCTTGTCCACAATGGGTGCGACAAGGGCCTTGAGTGCATCCAGATCGGCGTCAGGCGGCAAGGACCTGAGGACGTTGGTGAAGCTGAGGCCTGGATTGCGGAAGGCTACCTTCATCAGCACCTTCTGGAGAACCCCGGCGCAGATTTTGCGCGACTCGTCGGCCAGCTGCTTCGGGATCCTCTCCCGGAGCCGCTGGAGTGCCGTCGCCACGCCCTTGAAGAATAGGCTGAGCTTGGCGCTGGGTTGAAGGCTCTCGTCGGAAGGATACCCAAAGTCCTCCATCCCCAGCTGCGCCAGCTCCTCGTTGATGACTGCGGCAGTGTTCACCAGACCCTCGGTCCAGTGCTCCACTGTGTCTCTGAACGAGTTCTGGGTAACTGCAATGCTCTCCAGCAGTGCCGCGTCAGCCTTGACCTTCTCCGACAAGGTCTTCTCCCGCTCCTTGGCGGCCTCCAGCGTCTGCGTCAGCGTGGCCAGCTTCAGCTCCAGGTCTGCTTTGGAATCCTTGGCGGCGCTGAGCTCCTTGCCCCTCTCAGCGAGAAGGCCTTGCAGCTCACCGTGGGCGGCAGCATCCTTCTCGCGCTCACGCTTGAGCGCGGCAAGCTCCTCGCTGCTCTTCCCAATATCGGCCTCCAGCCGTGCCACCTTCTCCTCTAACTCTTTATTGGTGGCCTCTGCAGTTGCCGTGGCATCCTTTGCCTCCTTGAGCGCCCCGCCAAGTGCTCGCTCACGCTCGGCGAGCTCTTCCTTGTAGCTGTCGAGGTGGGCCTTCCGCTGCACTAGCTCGCCTTCCCGCGCGGACTGCTTCTCGGCAGCCAGCCTTTGTTCCTCCTCAGCCTCGGCCTTCTCGAGAAGAAAGGCCGTGCGCTCCTCATCTACTCGCTCCCGCTCCTGCGCCAGGGACAGGAGAGCTTCTTGATTTTGTCCCCGGAGCTCCTCCGCGCGCTTCTCCATGTCAACTCCCGCCTTCGCGACAAGCGCTTCCCGAGAAGCCAGCTTGGCTTGCCGGGTACGGTAGAGTGACAGCAGCTTCCGCAGCAGCTGCTCCTCCTCAGGCTCGCCGCTGCTGCTGCCGGGCGCGTCAACCAATGACAGTCCAGCAGAGGCGAGCACCTCCCCGTCAAAAGTCTCCCCCTCGACCGGCGCCCTGGAGCTCGACGCCCAGGGTAGCTTGATGAAGATGTTGTCACCGGCCTGCAAGTAGGCGCCGGGCTGGGGCTCCTCGGAGCCCGGCTCCGCAGAAGCGGCAGAGGGTTTGGCGGTCGGCGCAGCGCCCGGCGCTCCTACGGCCTCAGGGTCGTCAGTGCGATTGCCCGACCCCTCGCCGACTTCCGCAGCAGCAGCCCCGGTGGCCTCCTCACCGGCGGTCTCATCAGCACAGGCACCTTCCTCGCCGGCGCCCTCTGTCTCCATTGGCTCAGCCGAAGATGGGTCTGAAGAACGAAGAAGGGAGGAAAATCAATCAAAAATCCAAGAAGGGAAAAACGGAAGAAGCAGAACCCAAGGGAAAGTTTCTGGGCAAGTGGATTACCTGCGCCAAGATCTTCAGTTGCGGCCTCGGTCGCCGCAGGATCAGTAGTGCCGTCCCTTGCCGGAGAGTCCCCCCCTTGCCGGAGAGCGCTCCCTTGCCGGGGACTCCTCCCTTGGTGGTGCAGTCGAAGCAAGTGGCACTTCGGGACCAGCCTCCGGGCGCTCCTGGTGAGGCTGCTCTGCTCCTGCACAAGTCAACAAGCAAGAAATCAACAAAGGAAAAAGCACACGAGCGCGCCCGGCAACAGAAGGCTGAACTATGAACTTACGCTGGGGGCTGCTCCGAGGGGTGATTGCCGGGTCCGTCAAGGTGGTCTCGGGCCCACCTCCTGCCGATACGATGGGGTCATCCTCGATGACGATCACCGCGGCCTTGGCCCTCTTCGCCGCTCTCTGGGCCAGTGTTCTGAAAAGAAAGGAGTCCAGATTGGAGCAAGTCAGATAGAAGATATAAAACAACAAGATTGAAGGATCATAACAGCACCAAAGAAACTCACTCTTCTTCCTCCTCGTCGGAGCTGAGCGCGGAAAGATCGAAGTCCGGCCCTCCTCTGGTGCGGCGAGGTGGAGGAGTAGGATCCCTTGCCCGCTTGGCGAGGGCAGTGGCGGCGGCCCGGGAAGATCCCGCTCCAGTTGCCGCTATTGCATGAGACGCTCCCGCGGCAACATTGTTTGCCGCGGTAGAGCGCGTCGTGCGGCTCGGTGGCTGTGGAGCCGGCTGCCGTCCCGCTGCGTCCCCAGCCCTGCGAAGGCGCCTCCTTGGCGGGGCCGGGGGCTCCGCCTGCGGCAAGTTCTCTGAAGGCTCAGCCTCCTCCTCGCCGGCCTCGCTCGACTCGGCTTCGAAACCGGCAGGCTCCTCCTCGCCCATGAACTCCGCGCGTTCGGCAAGGTTTGCCGCCTTTGCAGCCTCCGCCACCTCCACAGTAAACTCAAACACACTCGCAGCAGCTGCGGCCGCAGCCTCTTCTGCCCTAGTAGCGATGAGCTGCAGCTCCTCGTCGGTGGTGTCACGGGTGAGGCTCTTCTGCTCGTCGGCGCGGACCGGCACTTCCCCCAAGGTGTCGAAGAACGCTTGCACAACGTCATCCGCAGGCTCTTGCCAAGTTGGGATGATGCCGTGTGAATCGCACAACGACATCATGGCGTGGATCCGGTCAAGCGAAGAGTTATTGCACAAAGGAACTACGCCCCTCGGCAGTGTGAATGGGTGCTGGGGGTCGCGTTTGAATAATTCCAAGAGCATTGCGTCCAACTCGAAGACAGTGAAGTTGTAGTTGAGGCCCGGCCGCAGCCTCATGATGTCCGCTGAATTCTTGAATTCCCAAGCGGGCCTCCCCCTCTCCTGCCGGGGGGCAATGCGGCGGCGGAGGAAATCTGCCCTGACAGCACCTACGGTGAGCCCGGCAAGCCTGAGGCGAAGAATCCTAGTGATGGCGATCTTCAGCCTCTCGTCTTCCGGGGCCACATTGCTCCAGTCATTGCCGCGCACTATTGGAGTTTGGCGCACGGCGGTGAAGGGCTGCGGATCCTCCTCGACAATCCAACACCACTCCGCTCTCCACTCCTCCCACTTGCTGCGGAGCTCACCCTCCAAGTACGCATCCTTCTTGCCGACTCTCGAGATCCAAGCAATCCCTCCGGCAAGCGGCTCTCCTCTCTCTACCCGAGGCATGAAGTAATGGCGGAAAAGGGCTACACTAGGGTGGACTCCGACAAAGTTTTCGCACAAGTGTGCGAAAATTGCAATGGTCAGGATAACATTGGGGGTGAAGTCAAGGAGGCGGAAGCCATATGTGTTCATAATGTCACAAAAGAACTCCGAGAAGGGCGGGCAGAGCCCGCAATAGAAGAATAGTGGGAAGAACGGGTACCCATTTGGAGCCGACTCCGAGGCAGCGGCCGGGAGTACCCTCGTGCGTGGATGCGCACGCGTCTCCATCGCCCAAAAGAGGTAGAAGTACTCCCTCAGCTCCTGCACGCCGAGCTGGGGGCTGAAGATCGCCTGCTCCTTCCGCAGCGCCGCGAGCTGCTGCGCCTCTGCCGACTTCACACCCTTTCCCTTGTCGGCTTTCGGGGCAATGGCGGAGGTGGTGGGGAAGGTCGACGGCGTGGTGATGCTGGTGGCAATGGGGGGCGGAGCGCTGCTCTCTCGGCTTCGAGAAGAAGGGGGGAGCGGCGGAGTTTGTGAAGAAGGAGTAGCAGCAACCAGCGAGGGGGAACGAACTGCCCCTGTTTCCTTTGCTTATAAAGAGGGACGGGGCGGACGTTACGGCCTTCCAAATAAACAACCACCCACGATCTCTCCCACGATGCCGCATTCAACGCGTGCCGTTATGGGAGAGTGCGGTGGATACGGAACAAGATTTGGCGTGACACAGCCCGCGTGTGCCCATGCCCTGTCTTGGGCCTGGCCCAACAGCTCTCGGCACCGTGTCTGGCCCAGGCCCGGGGGCTCCTGTCGGTGTACTAGAATAGGGGTAGCCTAGTACCCTGAACTTGTGCATGGGCAGTTGCAGCACCCCGCGGCAAAGGCTTGCCGGGCGAACGCCAAGATCCCCCAAGGTTCCCTTGGAGCCATCCAAGAACAAAGTATTTAAGCTAAGAAGACAAGACCCCGGCAAGAGGAGCTTGCTGGGAAGGCCAACCAAGGCGCCCCAAGGAACTTGCCGCGACGCGCCGCGCGCTCCGGCAAGGCAGCAAGGCCCCGGCAAGAGGAGCTTGCCGGGAAGACTAAACAAGGTACACCAAGGCCCGGTGAGCGACGAGCTTCTGGGCCCGGCGAAGATAACGATAGCGGCAAGGCGCTTGCCGCGGCAGGCGGCCACTCTGCATCCACGCTCCAGCGCATCCACCAACGTGTCGCTCTGGGGGCCTCTCCGGGCGCGCGTGGAGGGAGGCTATGCAGCCAGCAGTGCGCAGTGGCATGCGAAGCTGACAAGATCACCATCGTGGCGAACGGTGGCACCCCTAACGGTCCTTTTCTGCACTTTTCGGGCGACTCAGACGGGCATTTAATGCCCTTGTCCCCTGCCGTCAGGGTTAGGTAGGGTGGACTGTACAAGCAACTGTATCAACTACCTCGCTTTTTACGTTTTTACCCTCCTCTGCGTGCCACCTGTCGGTGACCCCTTTAGCGTATAAAAGGAGGCCCATGCGCAACGTAGAGGGGGTTCGGTTCGGAGCCTCGGACAGTTTGCTTCAATTCATTCGTAGCCCAGAAAACATCACACTCTCTCGCTCGAGAGCAAGAACACCAGATAATACAATCAGACAAGCAGTAGTAGGAGTGTTATATCTCTGGAGAGCTCCGAAGCTGGGTAAACTGCTCGTGTGCCTCGCCTCGATCTGCTCTTCGTGCGATCTCCGCCCCCCGCCGAACCAAAAGGGGCCCGGTCCGCCGGCCCCATAGGTGTTCGAGGATCAGTTTCCCCGACAGAATCCTTCAAAACAAAAGAACATGACAAACACTTGGAAAAACAAACGAGGTTAGCGAAATGGAAAAACCAATCATTCGTGTGGTAAGATACCCAACAAGTGTATGTATCATGCTCATCATAAGAAATGACCAGGGAGTATTGCATAGTATGGAGGCATATGATGTGAGAACAACCAAATGCAATAGGCTCAATCAAACAAGCATGCGTCACACGTAAGGTGTCAAAGTCTCCAAGATCAATAAGCATAGTATGGTTGCACTTAATACAAGTGGTTATGAAAGAGGCAACTAATGGACACAAGAGACAATGATCAAGATATATCATGTGAGAGGCATGAGCATATATGTCATCAACCCAAGAAAGTGAGTAAGAGTGGAACATGGGTGATGCAACCAAGCAAGCAATCATAACAATCAAGTCAAGCAAGCTAGTAGTGCGAAGATGCAACATACTAGGAGTAATCATGGCAAGCATGTCATGTGTGCAAATGGTGGGCATGAATGATTCACATGACATAGCCCAAGCATGAAAGCAAAAAATGAGAAGAATATCAAGAATGTATTAGTGAGAGACCATATGTAAATAGCAATGGGTCATCATGACTCTCCCAACACAACAAGCATCGATAGCATGGGGCACATGATAAACATGGCAATAGCAACAAGGATCTCCACCCAGCATGCAAATATATATTAAAGTAGCATAATGGTGAATCATGGGTATATGCAAGCAAGGGTCACAATTGCATGGCAAAATCATGTAAAGAGGCATAACATGCAAAGTGAACACAATAATATGGGCATAAGGTGACAAGTGGTAAATAGCCCATAGTCGTGTGAGAGCCAAGTAGAAGAGATACGCGTAGTCCTTGCGCGAAGGGAACGGTGGTAAGGATAGTCCACGGGATCCCAAAGCATCATTGCTCTCAAGAGCTCATTTCGTCAACTCTTGGGATTGAGAGGTTGATGAGTATACATGAGTACCTACACAAAACAAAGACAAAGGAAAAATTGTGTGTGCATGGTATATGTACACATCATCCATCATGATGCGCACGTGCATGTGTCGGTTAGCACAAAATATCCAATGCTCAAATAAATGAGATGCGTGATATAGAAACATGTCATCCATCATGAGAGGTTTGTTATTATATATAGCATAATGGAGACTCAAATTGTGTAATGCATCACGTGCAATATCTAGAGCATTGTTATTCATGGAATGAATAGGGTGCACGCAATCATGGGAATCATGCAAAGTATGAAATCCATCAAGATCTCCTAATATGTATGAGGAAACTATGGGGGTCTCCTCATGAGCAAGAGTACAAACATCACGTGGAGAATATTGACAACATCCAAAACAATGCATATTCGGAACAATGTGATCATGGCATGGCGTAGTAGATGAATTGCGCAAATCATGTAAAGGAAGCATGGCAATATCATCACAAGAAAAACAAAAGCCAATGACCATCATCTCGTCATCTATGCCATAAGTGCAAATAGGATTGATTTTAATGGGGCATGCATAGTTACTATGTTGAGATTGTAATGATGCAATATGGGAGATCTCACTCATAGCATATGACAAGTTCAATGGGTTGTCAAACATGATGTGGCCAAAAGAATTTTCACATGATATCCTATGGAGCATAGCATCACAACTAGGCAACTCAACATGCTCATCATCATATTCATCATAAATAGGTAAGTAAAGGCATGAAGAAGTCTCACTAGCATGAAGCATGGGAATAGGTGGGTCAACATCATGGGAGCATTCAATGTCAAGAGAGTCCACTGGTGGGACAAGAGAAGCACCATCACCTATGTTACCTTTGGAGCGTCGCTCATGTGTTGTAGGTGAGGTGTTGAAGATCCACTCGTTGTCATCTTCATCTTCATGGAACCATGTGAGGGGTGTATCATCGTCCACCATGGCCATCGGTTTTCCCATTGGAGGGATGGACTCGTCGAGGGTAGGCATGTCGTCATGTAGGAGACCTAGCACCAAAGAAGCAAACACACTAGGAGTAGAGGTTAAGTCGTTAGAAATCATAGTGGCCTCACATGCCGTGTCAACTACCTCACTCACTACGTGTTGTGGCTCACTCACTCCCTCAAGGATGCTCTCACTCATATGGTTTGTGGGGTCACTCAAATGGCGCTCAACCTCACATAGGATGTGTGGCATGCTCTCATGTGTGGGGCCAGTGGTGGTCACACTCATCCTCTCATAGGAAATGCTCTCAATGTCACATATGGTGGAGTCACTCATGTCACTCATCTGGTGGTGGCTCTCCTCACATGGCACTTGGGGCATCTCGACATATGTGGGTGTCGGAGGGATGTAGGTGCAAATGTCTCCATGCTCAACTCCTATCGCCATGGTCGAAGGGGATGGCCCTTGCTCGACCGTCTTGTCGCCGTCTTGTTGTTGGAGGCCCATATGATGTGGCACCTCGTAGCTCGTATCCATGACCGAAGGGGGTTTCCCATGCTCGACCATCTTCCTTGAGGGGCTTCTGAAGATGGAAGTGCCGCCCTCGCTTGTAGGTGGTCGCCTTGGACTTGATGAAGTCGTTGTAGGCGTACTCGTGGAAAGTAGGCGAAGATGTCGTATGTCCAAAGGCGAAGATGCCTTGATAGCACTTGGCGAAGATGCCAAAGTGGTGGTGGTAACCGTTGCACCGTCTTGGTGGTGGTTGTCTCGCAGTCTTCTTTTGTGCTCTTGAAGCTTGGACTTGGCGTGAAGTAGGGCTTTTTGGGACTTGTACGTTTGCTCTTGTGGAGCATCTTCATGATGATGATGTCGTTGTCGTGCTTGAGCTCGTAGAAGATGTCGTTCGTCGTCGTCGTGCACATAATGCTTGGAGGTGACTTGCCCTTCATGACGATGTTGATCGCGAACGTGATGGTGCTCGCCATGTAGATGTGGACTTGGATGATTTGCACTTGCATCGCTTTCGCGCTCCGAAGACTTGTGTCTTCAATGTCGCCGCCTTGAGGATGATGAAGGGAAAGTAGACTTGATCAAGGCTCTAATCTCCTCCATCCTTGCATCTTGCTCCTCTTTATGTGCGGAAAGCTTCTTATGGATGTAGTCCCTTTTCCTTGCTTCGGAGTGGAAAATGTCGATGGAGATGTTCTCGATGCGCTCTTGCAATCTTGATCGTGCGCCTTGCATTTGTCGTTGTAGATCATAGATGGACGCTTTGGTGATGTAGTTGTTCACGCCATCGTGGTTGTCAAAGACCGGAGAGGAAATGCCTTGCCTATCCATCACAAGACTCGAGCAAATATGAGTGGGAGAAAGAGAAGAACTTATACCAATGTTCCTTGACCGATGTTGACAATGAATCAAGTTCACTCAAATGCGGACAATGAAATAGAACTATTGGTACCAATCCTTGTCGGTTCTCACAACCATACAAGTAAAGCTTATAGTGGAGCTTGGTGAGGATAGTGGCACAAAAATTTAATGCAAAATGTTAGCAAGACACTACTAGGGAAAAGCCTATACACAGAATCTTACCAGCAGCGTGCTCCAAAATAACTCGCTGCTGCTAACTAGCAGTAGCGCGGACAGACGAAACCCGCTGCTGAGACAAATATAGCAGTAGCGTGTCACCCCAAAGACGCGCTGCTGCTATAATTGCTACGAGGCCGCCGCGAGGGTAGTTATAGCAGCAACGCGTTAAGGTGATGCGCGCTACTGCTACGTGGCATAGTAGCAGCGCATCTCTCTGATAAGCGCTAGTGCTAAGTTTCCTACAAAAATTTAGTCCCACCTCGCTCCGTGAAGAGAGTTTCTACCACCTTAAATATGTTACTTCTCACACTTTGACAAGCACTTGATCTTCATTGAACTCTATGTGTAGAATTTGTGGCTGCAATATGAGTCTTCACCTGTTCCTAAACCGGTGAGGACTCATATTGTCAAATCAGATTGTACACAAAAAGATCATTGATGATCAATGTGTTTTTGATATATTGAACAAAGTCTATTTTTACATGCTGACACATAGCATTAGCGCTTTACTGTGAAAGGCGTTGCTGCTAGGTAGCTTAGCAGTAGCGTCTTTTCCTGAAGAGCGCTACTGCTAAGCCATTCATCTCCCTCATCTCCTCCATTCGGATCCACTCACACACACAGCCACTCAATCCTCTCCGATCCGTCTGCGCCGCGCGCCCCCGTCGCCCCTCCTCCATCTGCGTCGCGCGCTGTCACCTCCTCCTCCTTGCTGGACTCGGTACCGGCCTCCTCCTCCGTCCTCCGTCTCCACTCTCCGCTGGCCGGCCCCTCCTCGCTCCGCCTTCCTCCTCCGTCCTCCCTCAACTGGCCGCGCCGGCCGGCCCCTCCTCGCTCCACCTTCCTCCTCCGTCCTCCCTCAACTGCCCGCACCGGCCGGCCCCTCCTCGCTCCGCCTTCCTCCTCCATCCTACTCTCTTCTCCCTCCTCGAGTCGCCCCTCCTTCTCCCTCCTGCTCATATGCAACATTTTGATTTAGTTGATATAATTTAGTTGACTTAGTAGGCTAGTTGATTTAGTTGACTTAGAACATTTTGATTTAGTTGATTTAGTAGGCTAATTCATTTAGTTAATTTAGTTGACTTAGAACATTTTGATTTAGTTGATTTAGTAGGCTAATTCATTTAGTTAATTTAGTTGACTTAGAACATTTTGATTTATTTGATTTAGTAGGCTAGTTGATTTAGTTGACATAGAACATTTTGATTTAGTTGATTTAGTAGGCTAGTTGATTTAGTTGACTTAGAACATTTTGATTTAGTTGATTTAGTAGGATAGTTGATTTAGTTGACTTAGAACATTTTGATTTAGTTGATTTAGTAGGCTAGTTGATTTAGTTGATATGTTTTTCTTATTCAGAAATTGGCAAAGAGCATATCTGTGAGTTATGGTATTGAGCTTGATGAAGAAGGCTCAGCTGGACTACGCCTTACTGCAAGGGGCTCCGTCACAACCTGTACTTACCGCGTGGACACGGACGGTCGCACACACTTAAACTCGGTTGGGTGGAAGTAATTCCTCGATGGCAAGAATCTTCGTGTTGGACATGCCATCCTAATTACTATCAGGAACACCAACCGCCCAGGCTTGAGGATGATGATTGTCTTTGATATCATCTAGAACTACATATGTGTGTGTGGCTATATCATCTAGAACTACATATGTGTGTGTGGCTATATCATCTAGAACTACATATGTGTGTGTGGCTATATCATCTAGAACTACATATGATGATCGTCGTCGATATCACCTAGAACTACATATGATGATGGTCGTTGATATGACCTTGTACTGATTGAGGATGCATGTTGGCTATGCATGAAATTGTTATCTAGTACTCCCTTCGTTCCAAATTACTCGTCGTGGTTTGAACTAAAACCACGACGAGTAATTTGGAATGAAGGGAGTACTACCGTACCTAGTAATGGTTTATGAATTTGATATCTACTAGCAGTACCTAGTATCTAGTATCTGAAAGGAGAACTGAAATGGGAAAATGATGAAAGATAGAGCAGTAGCGAGGGATGGCGAAATCACTATAGCTAGTTAATAGTAGCGCGTTCCCAAAAAGCGCTGCTGATATCGTCAACAGTAGTAGCGCGGGTTAGGACCGCGCTACTACTATGAGTTAGCTGTAGCGCCTTATTAGTAGCGCGGCCACCCGCGCTGCTGCTAGCCTAAAAACCCGCGCTGCTGCTAGCCTTTTCCCTAGTAGTGAGAGTCAATAATGTTGAAAGATATTCACAAATTCGCAAGTGAAACAAATGGACCAATAGCAAAGAATGGCACACAGAAACACACACACGGATAGATAAATGCGGTCGTGCAACCAAGGAGTGAACACAAAATGTGGAACCCACGGAAAACGCTCGTGTTGCACAACTCAAGAGAGACGCTAGCACGATTGCTCTATAGGGGGATATGACACTTGTGCACAACCTATAAGATGCAAAACGGATAAACTTCTATCCCAAGTATGCTATGTACGTATGGTTCCCGGTGTTTCTCTCAAGATGATCCAAGATGATCGGATATGACAATCTTATATGCAATGTGGTATGATGCTATGGCACTTGCTTACAAGCTTGTTTGCTCTTTATCTTTTGCTTAAAAGCTTATTCTCTTTTTTTTCCTATATGGCCACTTTTGCACAATGCACAAACCAAGATAGAAATTGTGTATATGCGGGAACACACTTGTGACACAAGATATGATACCAATATGATATGGTATGTATGCAATGGATGGTGTAGATCACTAATGTGCACAAGTAACGTGGCCCGGCAATACTGAAATGGCTAGTCTCGATAGGCAAGTGACGCAAAATGGGCTAGGGGTTAACAATGCAATTGCAAGGGAATATACAATGGTGTCGTCGAGGTTACCGTCCTTTGCGATGATGAGTGGTGGTGTTCTTGATGTAGATACCAAGATGATGGAGACTCGTCCCTAAGTAGCCGAAACACCTTAGGAAACGGAAAAACTATGAACTCAAAATCTCAAATGACAAATGTCAAATGGTGGTAGTGGAGAGTGGTGGTGGCTTGCACTTGGCAATGCGGAAGTGGAACGATGGATATACACGTATCTGAGTTGAAGTTGCCGTCCCTAAGTAGCCGAAACACCTTAGGAGACACAAACCACAGCTCAAACAAGCTCAAACAACAATTGGGTTAAGTTGGGGGTTGGTGGAAATGTATGGTGGGCACATCTATGCGAAAGTGGTGGTGGTGGTTGATGAAGAAGAAATTGTCCCTAAGTAGCCGAAACACCTTAGGAGACTCGAATCACTACTCAAGCAACCACTAATGCTTGGTGAACAAATTGGGTTAGGTTGCGGAAGTCGGTGGTGGCTATGCGGATGATATGGTGGAGGGCATAGGCAAATTTGCCAAATTTTCGAAAATTTGATGGAGTAAAATGGTGTTGGTGGAAATTTTGTGGGATAGGGGATGTCAAGAGCTTCAAAACAAGCTAAAGAACGTCAAAATCCGAGTTCAGATGAATTAGTTATGGCCGAAACAAGAATCAGCCGAAGTCAAAACCTACAGGTTACGGAAGTCCGGGAAGGTCGGATGTCCGGGGCGTCGGACGTCCGGGAAAGTCGGAAATCCGTAAATTTGGTTCGGGTTAGGGGTTCCGGTCGTCCGGAAAGGTCGGACGTCCGGTCGTTCCTGCGGCTCCGGACGTTCGTAAAACTCCGGTCGTCCAGTGGGTCGGGGTCAACGTGAAATTTCAGATCCGGGGCACGATTTTGAGCGGAAAATGGAGATTTCGAGGTCAAAATTGACGAGATTTTGTGGAGGAAAGATGGGGAAACTTGGGGAGATGCTAGATCCACTTGAAACCAAGCAAATCCATGGATCAAAATAAAAAAAACACCATCAAACCAACAAATCACAAAAAAATATGGGGGCTATTTTTGGTGGGGATTTTGGGATTTAGGCAAGAACACACAAAATCAAGCTAGAAAAAGAGGGTTAGGGGCTCCAAAACTGTGATCAACGTGGCTCATGATACCAAGATGATGTAGGGCGGAACCCTATATGGACGATCTTTCACGTTTGGAGTGGATCCTATGGGGAATCACGAAGAACACGCGGAAGCATAAAGGGGGAAACACGGGGAAAACGAGAGAGAATCACGAAACCGACATAGAATCAATCACACGAGTGCTAGATCACCGAACACAAAGAGATACATGGGATCCAAAGTCAACAAAGGTAAGGATACAAAGGAACCGTTATTCTCCGTACGGAGGTCTTGATGTTCTTCCCTAGAAAGGGGTCTTTAATCCTCTTGGGGGATCTTCTCCGAAGAGGCCGTGAACTCTGAGGAGAAGTATCCAAGTGTATGAGCAAGGCTCTCACACAAATATGAGCTAAACCAATGCTAACTCTAACTAGGAGGAGGTGGAGGAGTATATATAGTCTAGAGCCACGAAGGGGTAAGTGAGGGCGAAGGGGTACGTGGGCTCGGCCCAATACACTGTGCACAGACATGGTCCGGACGTCCGTAAGGCGCCGGTCGTCTGGCAGCTCGCGGGGGTCCAGACGTCCGGGGTTCTTCAGACATCCATTGATTTGGGTCGGGTCCAGGGGCACCGTACGTCCGATGGATTCCGGTCGTCCGGTCGCCGGTCGTCCGTTGGCTCCGGTCTTCCGCAGATTCGGCTCGGGTCTTCAGGGGCCGGACGTCCGAGCTGGACCGGTCGTCCGGTGGCTATAGCTTCGGTCAGCTTCTTCTCTTGGTCCTTGTACTTGGCGTCCTCGCTAGCTCTTCCGTTGGATGTGGTGGCTTCGTGGCTTTCCTCCAAGTACCTGATCATGCATAGAACACACATTGGAGGTAGTAACCATGTCTCACATGTAGAAAGTGAAGGTTCGGAAAGGAGTGTGTTCACCTTGTGTCCAATGGCGTCTAGTTGAGGTCTCGTCATAAGTCCTCTTGTGGTTTGAAGAGTAGTCGGAGTGTACATGGGGATGAACGTGGGATGCTCTGCATCAAAATGACAGCCACTTAATCAATTGGGGGCTCGACAGCACAATGACAAGTGACTTGCATCATTGTGTGGTGGATCCGTGGAGTCTTGCAAGGAGATTTGACCATGGAAGCCCCAGCAAGCTTGCAGGGGAAATATTGGGATTTGTCCTTGGTGAAGGCTCGACCTAACCTGACTCGCCTACCCGGTCACCAAACAAATTGAACGAAGCTTTTCCGACAATGGTCGGCAACCCACGACCGAAGACTTGGCAATCGTTGAGAGCATTCGAGTAGCCGTCCATTCCTGCGCGGCATACCTTGACATGGCGGAGCCCACCCAAGCCAAGATCGCGCCCACCCATGTTTAGCTCGTAGTTGACTACTCCAAAGATATGGCGGATGCGGATGTCGAGATGCTTGCCGAGTATGGTGCGATGGATGCCATGGAGCCCCTTCCCCAGGAGATCGTCGGGCGCGAACTGGACATGGAGGGGGCGGTGGAGATCGACGAGCACCAGCCATAGTAGTACTCTTTCTTTTGGTTAAATATGAGCGCCTGTCTTTAATTTGTAAGAGTAATTTTTTGGTCAACTAGCTCTATTTAATTGCTAAAATTGCTCGATTAAGAAGTGTGGGTGAGCTGTAGTCTCCTTTGTGTATGCAAATCATGCAATGACGTGGATGACCACTGTAACCAGGGAAATTTGAACCAAAAAATTTCACGTTCAAACTCATCGCACACAGGTTAAGCTATATGAATCGTTTGTGATGTTCACATATCGTACACAGTGCTGAATAAGGGATCATGTCTGATGACACTTTGCGCGCCAGTTTTTTCGCTGAACCGATTCAAAATTTTCGGCTTCCGCGGAATATCTACCTCCCCGGCCCCTGCCCCTTACCAAAAGCCACATTTCCCCTCTTTCCGCCTTCCTTTCCAAGTTGAAACCTTCACTTCTTGCTTGCAGCGCCGCCTCCTCGCCGGCAACCCTCATTCACGCTGTTCGGCCTCATCAATCCAGGTAGGTAATCAACACCCCACCCCCATCCTCCTCCTACATCAAGATCCCACATACCCCGACCGCCGGCGCGACACCTTCCACCCAAATCACCGACCCCTCCACCAAATATGCTCTGCCCTAAGCCATGGTGCATGCAATATAGCCAGGAGCTCAAGGAGCATTTGGCAGCGGAGAAGCAAATCGCGGATGAGGTCGCGATGACTACCATTCATGTCGAACCCCAGATCTTGGAGGAGCACCTCGCCATCGAGGCCACTGTTGACGCCTTGCGCATTCACGTAGCGACGCGGTTGGCTGCTTTAAAAGGAAGTTCGTGGTGTTTTCTTGAGGCCACCCTTGGTGCCTTCGACGGGACTACAAGATGTTTTCTCAGCGTGCACGTGCTTACCTCAACTCGAGAGCCGGCAGGTTGGTGTCCAGAGCGGCTCAGGCAACTCACCTCTAAGACGAGGGCACCCACGATGCGGAGGCCTTGCCCTCTTCCATGTCCAAGGAGACAATCGTCATCGATATCTCCAACAATGAGGAGTAGCTTCTTGATGCGGAGCATCCCACGTTCATCCCCATGTACACTCTGACTACTCTCCAAGCCCCAAGAGGACATATGACGAGACCTCAAACATACGCCATTGGACATAAGGTGAATTCACTCCTCTTCGAACTGCCACTTTCCACATGTGAGACATGGCTGCTACCTCATGCAAGGACCTTGCCTATACTCAGGTACAACCAAGATGACCATTGAGAATCAAAGGACCAAGGCCAAGCATGGAAGAGGAGAAGGAAGAAGAGCCAGCTGCTACAGACCCCGGACATCCGTCCCGACCCCGAAAATCCGGCGCCCATCACAGAACGCACCCGAAGCTGAATCCCGTCAGCCCGGACATCCGGCCAGAGGACCGGACATCCGGCCCTTCCCGATCCGCCGGACATCCGCCCCCCAGCCCGGACATCCGGACCCCGCCTGTCCACAGAGCAACCACAGGGCAGCCAGGCCAGCCCGGACATCCGGCCCGTCGTGAAGCCCCGGACATCCGGCACCTGCCTGTGTACAGAGAGCGGGCCAAGGGCCCATGTATCCCCCTCTGACTTACCCCTTTGTGGGCTAACACTATATGTACTCTCCCACCTCCTCCTAGTTAGGGTTAGCAAAGAATTAGCTCATTTGAGATAGAGCTTTGCTCATCCATACGGATCTCCTCCTCGTGAGAGACCGCGACCACTTCGGAGAAGATCCACCATGGATTCAAGACCCCTTTACGGGAAGATCCCTCGTGGATTCAAGACCTCCTCTCGGAGATGAACTACCGCCGCTTGTATCGTCCGTTGTTGGATTTGGACCGTGTATCTCTTTGTGTTTCTTGGATCTAGCACATGTGTGATCATATTCTCGTTGGTTGAGCGTTTTCTCTTGTTTACCCCCGTGATTTCTCTCATTTACTTCCGCGTGTTCTTCGTGTTCCTTGTAGGGATCCTCTCCAAACATGAAAGATCGGCCCCTAGGGTTCCGCCCTACATCATCTTGGTATCATGAGCCACGTTGATCACGTTTTTGGAGCCCCTACCCCGTGTTTTCTTGCTTGATTTTGTTGTTTTCGTCCTAAATTTGAAAATCCCCACCAAAAATAGCCCCCAATTTTGTTTGTGATTTGTTGGTTGATGATGTTTTGTTGATTTTGATCCATGGATTTGCTTGGTTTCGAGTGGATCTAGCATTCCCCCAAGTTTCCCACCTTCCATCCATGAAATCTCTCCAATTTTGCCCCTGAAATCATCAATTTCTGCCCCAAAATCGAGTTCCTCGATTTCATCCTCGGATTTGGAGCCCGGTCATCCGGCTCGACCCCCGGACAACCGGCCATCCTAGACATCCGCCTATTAGCCCGGACATCCGGCTCCTGGAGCGCATTTTCACGCAAGGTTCTGGACATGAGGTCCCTAATGTAGGGTAGAACCCTAGGAAGGACCTTTTCACACTTGGAGGGGGAAAAAGGAGAGAAACCACAAGAACAACAAGAACACAAAGATGAACACAAGAGGTAATCACTCCAACAATTCCCGATTACACATCCACTAGGGTAACAACACAAGATCCACAAGTCACAAACACAATCAAAGGAAAGATACAATGGCAAAGTTCATCCCAAATCCAAAGGAAGAGGGGTCTTGAAGGTAGTCTTCTCCCAATGGAGGTCTTGAAATCCTCAAGGATTCTTCCCTATGGGGTCTTGATCCTCAAAGAGGGGAGGTAATGGAGCAAAGCTCACCAAGATCTCATCTAATACTTTGCTAACCCTAAACATGGCCCTAGGTACGGAATATATAGCCTTGGGCTCGAAGGAGAAGAAGGGGAGCCGAAGATGCAATCTCAGCCGACCATCCTGGGAGGCCCGTGCGCACGGGGTAAGTTGGGCCCGTGCGCACAGGGTGCTCCAGCGTCAGTTTCGTGTGTAGTCCGTGGGCACGGGGTCTTGAGGGCCCGTGCGCACGGGGTCGCCTGGAGCCTCCTGTGCTGCTGCTGTTCTCCTTGTTCTTGGTCCACACGGCCTTGGGGTGGTCCTCCTTCTCCTTGGTGATGCTCCTAAGCTTCTTGGTGATGTTCCTCTTCATACCTAAGGAGGCACCGCATATTTTGGTGAGGTAGTAGACATGTTCCATTTGTGTCCATATGCAAGTCTAGTAGGAAGGAGTTCACCTCGGGTTCCAAAGCACGTGCTCTTGCTCTTGTCATGGGTCCTCTTGGGGGTGGATGTGTCGATGTAGAGTCCATGGGGATGATGGAAGGATGCTCCGCATCAGTCCCGGACATCCGGCCAAACCCCCAGATGTCCTCCCGCTGTCATTTCAGCCTTCGGTGTTTCACTGTTTTGCCCATAACTTTCACATCCGGAGTCCGATTTTCGCGTTCTTTAACTCGTTGAGTAGCTATTGACACCCCCATCCATCTAGATAGGTTCCATCACTATTTGACTCCATCAAATTTTCCGAAATTTGGGAAGTTTGCCTAGGCCCTCCACCATATCATCCGCATAGCCACCTCCGACTTCCACAACCTAACCCATCTTGATCAACTCAAACAAGCTCAACCTAGCCCTTAGCATTAGTCGTTGCTTGAGTAGTGATTCGAGTCTCCTAAGGTGTTTCGGCTACTTAGGGACAATTGCTTCTTGATCAACCACCACCACCATTTCCGCATAGACGTGCCCACCATACATTTCCACCCCAACTTAACCCAATTTTGTTTGAGTTGTGGCTTGTGTCTCCTAAGGTGTTTCGGCTACTTAGGGACGACAACTTCAACTCCGACACGTGTATAGCCAATCATTCAACTTCCGCTTTGCCAAGTGCAAACCACCTTCCATTTCCGCTACCACCATTTTGACATTTGACGTTTGAGATTTGGAGATGATGAGGACATCAATACCATTGTTACACCCACAACCCCTAATGTTACACATACTGGACCAATTACTAGAGCTCGCGCACGCCAATTAAATTACCAGGTAATTTCGTTTCTTGGTAATGATTCTATTGTTTATGAGAATATGATGCTGCCTAAATTGGGTACATTTTTTTTGCTTACAAATGAAGGGCCTAGCTTGGAGAAGGATGAACATCGGAGCAAGAACACGCATGGAGTTGATGGCATGTGCAAGGGGATCAAGAACGGAGTTACAAGTGATGATTTCAGGACTTTGAAGCCACCATAAGGAGTGCATGAAGCCTTGGACGAAATATACAAGATGCCACTTCATAAATTTCGTCTAGAGGCTATTCTAGGTGATGCGTCACCTTATTATTGGGCTGGGCCCATGTAATTTCGAAATACATAAGTATAGGCTATTTTTAGAGTCCGTATGTGTGGGGAAACAAGAGATAGAGTTGATTTCGGACCCCTCCACCAAGGGCCACGAAATTCGCCCCTCTTCCTCCATATATACAGCCCTTAGGGCACCGTTTAGACTTTGGGATTTGTTTAGATTAAAAGTTCGCCATAGCTGCAACTTCGCGTACTTCGTTTGTGTTCAACGACCAGATCAAGGCGTCACAGAACCCCACCTTCATTAATAAAGCTTTCCTCTTTTATTCGCAATATCCAGATTGCAATCTCAGTTTCTTGCTTGTTCTTCGTTTGCTTGCAGGAAATAGACCCTCGTGTCAGGTTGATCGTGCTCCGGCATGGTCAATAACCCCTTGGAAGTTGGTTTAGCGATTGCTAAGGTGCGACGTCTTCGCACGTTCGTAGTCGGATCGTCAAAGTCGACTCCCACAGAAAACGATCGCTATCTCAACGAAACATCAGGACACCTTAGCCCCTATCAAGTGGTATCAGATTTCCAGGTTGCTCGGTGAGATTTTACAGTTTTTCATAGTTTAGATTGGGTCTGTTCTTCATACCTATAGTCCATGAAAAAGCAAAAAAAATTTGGTTAGTTCATCTTATCCGAACCAATCTGAGCCTTTGCATAATCTTTTTGGTATTTGCTTTGTTGAATTTGCGGTTGCACCGTCGTGTCAAGTTGCTGGTCCTAGAGTCTAGTCCTTTAGAGTTTCGAGTTCTGCTCACAAGTTGTCACGCCGCCGCCGCACCATCATCATCACCGCTGCCATATACTACCATCATCATCACCGCTGCCATATACCACCATCATCATCACTGCTACCATATACCACCATCGCCATCACCGCTGCCATATACCACCATCGTCATCGCTGCTCCCATATACCACATATCCACCACCATCACGCTAATCCGAGTCCACCTCCATCACAGATTCACCACCAGTTCGTGTTCCACCGTCCTGCATATATCCGCCACCAGTCCGAGTTTCCACCAGATTCATCTCCACCACCAGTCCTAGTCCGAATCCAGTAATTGTTACTTTGTTCTCGATTTCTAGATCACGTGGTACTCCGAGTCGTGAGAGAGTAGGACTCCCCAACTTTCGATCCATCTGCAGAAGAAAAATAGTTCCAGTTTCAAAAAAAAACTAAGTCTGGAAAATTCTGGCTAGGCGGATTTTAGGACATTTGTAGACTTTTTCGAAAAAAAATTGTTGCGGAGCAAAAAAAAGAGGAAGAAAAGTGCAAAAAAAGTGAAAAAAAAAGAAAAAAAAATCAGAGTGTGCTCCTCCCTTGTTTACGTGCAGCGCCGTGATTTTTTAGTGTTCTAGGCTCGCATCTCTAGTATGGTCTAGCCTAGGACCAGCACAATACCGTCGTTGAGCATTTCTTCAACTTTACATATCTGAATTGATTATTGCTGACCATTTTTGCTATCATATTATAAGCCTTCCCAGCTCCACATACATCTACATCGTGCGTTTGACTCTCCCTGGTAGTCGCTTTATCCAAGCTTTGAGAGTTTTGACTACATCAGTTGCCAATCACCACCTGCTGCTGGGTAAGAACTGGTAAGAATTTGAGTTTTGCTTCACAGTTTTGTGACACCCACCACCACCACCACTTGTTAGTAGTCTGTAGGATCATATTCTTGTGTGTTTCTATTGCTACTAACCATGCTAGGATCACAAGCCGACGAGATTGACTGGGAGAACTTAATGAACAAGGAGCTTCATGATAAGTTTTAGCAAATGATGACTGAACAGGTGCAAGATGTGCTGAACAATTTTCAAGAGGCCATGGAGAAGATCACTGGCCTTGAGAAGACGTTCGAAACAAAGCTCGATAATAGATTTAATGAACTTCTTGCGTGTCTTCCACAACGGGCTGCACCTGCCGCACCTCTACAACAACAACAACACCGACGACTACCTCCACATCGCGAAACAGCCCTCCGTTGAGCGAGCCGTGTTCCTCTTCAGCCTAGCATAACAGTTGCTGCTGCTATTAATAATTCTGTGGCTCTTGCTGCTGATGGGGAGGACGATGATTATGCGGGAGACTACGAGGATGAGGTTGATCAAAATCAGAACTACGTGCAACCACCAGCACCACAACCACCAGGTCGTCCACATGCAAATAAAGGCAATGTTAGGGCTCCCCCTCAGGTACGAGATCATGACCATCTCCCTAAACTGAAACTGAATATTCCACCATTTGAGGGTAGATATGTTCATGATATATATCTTACTTCGGAGTTAGAAACTGAACAATGATTTACATGTTTACAATATCCTGAGGAGAGACGTGTTCCTGCTGCTGTTTGTGCTTTCACTATCTTTGCATGTGTTTGGTGGTCTGAACATTGTAGATTATATCATGTTCTAGCTACTTGGGCTGCTTTGAAAACTGCTATGCGTACTCGTTGGGTTCCACCATATTACCAACGTGAATTACTTCAAAAATTGCAGCGCTTAAGACAAGGAAAAAATTCTGTAAAAGAATATTATCAGGAATTACAAACTGGCTTGATTAGATGTGGTATTGTTGAGGAGAATGAAGCTATGATTGCACGTTTTATGGGTGGATTAAATAGAGAGATTCAGACCATTCTAGAGTATAATGATTATAATAATATCACTCGTTTATTCCATCTTGCTTGTAAAGCTGAACGTGAAGTGCAGGATCGACATGCATTGGCGCAGACTAACTTTTCTGCAGGTCGACCTTCATCATGGACTCCGCGTGCATCCTCTACTTCCACACATTCTACTGCACCGACACCTCCATCAGCTGTTACCTCCAGCCGTGATACAAGGAAGCATGCACAACCACCATTATCTGCCAAGAGCACACCTATCGGGCCTGCACAGAGTTCGTCT
Organism: Triticum aestivum; assembly: GCF_018294505.1. Classification (NCBI taxonomy): domain Eukaryota; kingdom Viridiplantae; phylum Streptophyta; class Magnoliopsida; order Poales; family Poaceae; genus Triticum; species Triticum aestivum. Next base: position 334,955,014 of record NC_057804.1, on the reverse strand, counting down.
TCTTCCATGGCATCAACAGGGCACACCAGTGATATTATTTGTCGTCGGTGTAAGGGAAGAGGACATTTTGCGAGAGAATGCAAATCTCAGCGTGTGATGATTATTACTGAGGATGGTGGGTATGAGTCCGCTAGTGACTATGATGAGAAGACTTTGGCTCTTATTACACGTGAAGAACATGGTGGAGACGATTCTGATCATGACACGCAATACATGGTTCCTGAAGACGCTGACAGGTATGAATGTTTAATTGCTCAATGTGTTTTGAGTGTGCAGGTCACACAAGCTGAGCAAAATCAGAGGCACAATTTGTTCCATACAAAGGGAGTTGTGAAGGAACGTTCTGTGCGCGTCATCATAGACGGAGGGAGCTGCAACAACTTGGCTAGCATGGAGATGGTGGAGAAGCTATCTCTCACCACAAGACCACATCCACATCCTTACTACATCCAATGGTTCAACAACAGCGGCAAGGTTAAGGTAACACGTATTGTTTGTGTGCATTTTAGTATCTCCACATATGCTGATTATGTTGATTGTGATGTGGTACCTATGCAAGCATGTTCCTTATTACTTGGTCGACCATGGCAATTTGATAAAAATTCTGTACACCATGGTAGAAACAATCATTATACTCTGGTTCATAAGGATAAAAATATTACTTTGCTTCCTATGACTCCTGATTCCATTTTGAAAGATGATATTAATAGAGCTAATAAAGGAAAACAGGAGACAAATAAGAGTGAAAATCAAATTGTGGCAAAAGAATTTGAGCAACAAATGAAGCCTAATAGTAAACCATCTAGTGTTGTTTTTGAAATTAAATTGAAAAGTGCATGTTTACTTGCCTCTAAATCTGATATTGATGAGCTAGATTTCAGCAAATCTGTTTGCTATGCTTTTGTGTGCACAGAGGCATTATTTTCATTTGAGGATGTGCCTTCCTCTTTGCCCCCTGCTGTCACTAACATTTTGCAGGAGTTCGCTGACGTCTTTCCACAAGACGTGCCACTGGGATTACCACGTATTCGAGGGATTGAGCATCAAATTGACTTAATTCCCGATGCATCGCTACCCAACCGTGCACCATACCGTACCAATCCAGAGGAGACGAAGGAGATTATGCATCAAGTACAGGAGCTGCTCGACAAAGGTTATATACGCGAATCTCTTAGTCCTTGTGCTGTTCCTATTATAGTAGTGCCTAAAAAGGATGGTACGTCACGTATGTGTGTTGATTGTAGAGGCATTAATAATGTTACTATTCATTATCGTCATCCTATTCCTAGGCTAGATGATATGCTTGATGAATTGAGTGGCTCTGCAATATTCTCCAAAGTTGATTTGCGTAGTGGATACCATCAAATTCGTATGAAATTGGGTGATGAATGGAAAACAGCATTTAAAACTATGTTTGGTTTATATGAGTGGTTAGTCATGCCTTTTGGGTTAACTAATGCGCCTAGTACTTTCATGAGACTAATGAACGAAGGTTTACGTGCTTTCATTGGACGATTTGTGGTAGTCTATTTTGATGATATACTGATTTATAGCAAATCTTTGGAAGAACATTTGGAACATTTACGTGCTGTTTTTATTGCTCTACGTGATGCACGTTTGTTTGGTAACCTTGGGAAGTGCACCTTTTGCACCAACCGAGTATCTTTTCTTGGCTATGTTGTTACTCCACAGGGAATTGAAGTTGATAAAGCCAAGATTGAAGCTATTGAGAGTTGGCCGTAGCCCAAAACGGTCACACAAGTGAGGAATTTCCTTGGCCTCACTGGTTTCTATAGGCGTTTTGTGAGAGATTTCAGCACCATTGCTGCACCTCTCAACGAGCTTACAAAGAAGGATGTGCCTTTTGTTTCGGGTACCGCACAGGAAGAAGCCTTCACGGTATTGAAAGATAAGTTGACACATGCTCCTTTACTCCAACTTCCTGATTTTAATAAGACTTTTGAGCTTGAATGTGATGCTAGTGGAATTGGATTAGGAGGTGTGTTAATACAAGATGGCAAACCTGTTGCGTACTTTTCTGAAAAATTGAGTGGGCCTAGTCTGAACTATTCTACTTATGATAAAGAATTATATGCTCTTATTCGGACTTTAGAGACATGGCAACATTATTTATGGCCCAAAGAATTTGTTATACATTCTGATAATGAATCTTTGAAACATATTAAAAGTCAAGCTAAACTGAATCGTAGACATGCTAAATGGGTGGAATCCATTGAGACTTTCCCTTATGTCATTAAACACAAGAAGGGTAAAGAAAATGTTATTGCTGATTCTTTGTCTCGTCGCTATACTATGCTTTCACAAATTGACTTCAAAATATTTGGTTTGGAGACCATCAAAGATCAATCTGTGCATGATGCTGATTTTAAAGATGTAATGCAGAATTGTAAAGAAGGAAGAACATGGAACAAGTTCGTTATTAATGATGGCTTTGTGTTCCATGCTAACAAGCTATGCATTCCTGCTAGCTCTGTTCGTCTTTTGTTGTTGCAGGAGGCGCATGGAGGAGGATTAATGGGACACTTTGGCGTGAAGAAGCCGGAGGACGTACTTGCTACACATTTCTTTTGGCCAAAGATGAGACGGGATGTAGATCGTTTTGTTGCTCGCTGCACTACATGTCAAAAAGCTAAGTCACGACTCAATCCTCATGGTTTATATATGCCTTTGCCTATACCCAGTGTTCCTTGGAGGATATATCTATGGACTTTGTTTTATGGTTTATATACTTGCTACACATTTCTTTTGGCCAAAGATGAGACGGGATGTTGAGCGTTTTGTTGCTCGCTGCACTACATGTCAAAAAGCTAAGTCACGACTCAATCCTCATGATTTATATATGCCTTTGCCTGTACCCAGTGTTCCTTGGAGGATATATCTATGGACTTTGTTTTAGGTTTACCTCGAACAAAGAAGGGGAGTGATAGCATATTTGTTGTCGTGGATAGATTTTGAAAATGGCACACTTTATACCATGTCATAAAAGCGATGATGCTGTTAATGTTGCTGATTTGTTCTTTCGGGAAATTATTCGCTTGCATGGTGTGCCAAATACTATTGATTCAGATCGTGATACTAAATTCCTTAGCCACTTTTGGAGATGTTTATGGGCTAAGTTGGGGAATAAACTGCTTTTTAGTACTACTTATCACCCCCAAACTGATGGACAAACTGAAGTAGTCAATAGAACATTGTCTACTATGCTTAGGGCTGTTTTGAAGAATAATAAGAAAATTTGGCAAGAATGCTTGCCTCATATTGAATTTGCTTATAATCGTTCATTGCATTCTACTACTAAGAAGTGCCCTTTTGAAATTGTGTATGGTTTTCTACCTCGTGCACCTATTGATTTGTTGCCACTTCCACCTTCGGAGAAGGTTAATTTTGATGCTAAAGAACGTGCCGAATTGATTTTAAAAATGCATGAGTTAACTAAGGAAAACATTGAGCGTATGAATGCTAAATATAAACTTGCTGGAGATAAGGGTAGAAAACATGTTGTCTTTGCACCTGGAGATCTTGTTTGGTGACATTTGCGTAAAGATAGATTTACTAATTTGCGCAAATCAAAGCTAATGCCACGTGCTGATGGTCCTTTTAAGGTGTTAGAGAAAATAAATGATAATGCATATAAACTTGAGCTACCTGCAGATTTTGGGGTTAATCCCACTTTTAACATTGCAGATTTGAAGCCTTATTTGGGTGAGAAAGATGAGCTTCCGTCGAGGACGACTTCATTTCAAGAAGGGGAGGATGATGAGGACATCAATACCATTGTTACACCCCACAGCCCCTAATGTTACATATACTGGACCAATTACTAGAGCTCGCGCATGCCAATTAAATTACCAGGTACTTTTGTTTCTTGGTAATGATTCTAATGTTCATGAGAATATGATGCTTCCTAAATTGGATACATTTGTTTTGCTTACAAATGAAGGGCCTAGCTTGGAGAAGGATGAACATTGGAGCAAGAACACGCATGGAGTTGATGGCATGCACAAGGGGATCAAGAACGGAGTTACAAGTGATGATTTCAGGACTTTGAAGCCACCATAAGGAGTGCATGAAGCCTTGGATGAAATATACAAGATGCCACTTCATAAATTTTGTCTAGATGCTATTCTAGGTGCTGCGTCACCTTATTATTGGGCCAGTCCCATATAATTTCGAAATACATAAGTATAGGCTATTTTTTGAGTCCGTATGTGTGAGGAAACAAGAGATAGGGTTGATTTCGGACCCCCCCCCACGAAGGGCCACGAAATTCCCCCCTCTTCCTCCATATATACAGCCCTTAGGGCACCGTTTAGACTTTGGGTTTTGTTTAGATTAAAAGTTCGCCATAGCTACAACTTCGTGTACTTCGTTTGTGTTCAATGACCAGACCAAAGCGTCAGAGAAGAGGGACTTAGGGCACCTCAGTCGTTCTTCCTCTTGGCACCGTAGTCGTTGTCGTTCTTGAGCTTGAGCAAAAGCGACTTGGTTTGATTGAGGACGAGGGACTTGCTCATCGGCTTGCTCTTGTGAATTCTTGATGTGTAGCGGGTTGCGAGATGCATGACAGTCTTGACGCGCAGCTCGTTGAAGAGTGTTCGATGACGGTGTACTCGAGCCGGAGAAGGAGTCGTCGGAGTGTCGACTTGAGTGGCTCCGTCTTGAGTATGATGATGTAGAAGGAGGCTAGTTCACCAACAAGGCACGGATCTCGTCCATTCTTGCATCGTTCTCTTGCTTGTGCGTGTCGAGCTTGTTGTCGAAGTAGTCGCGTGTACGTTGCTTGAAGTGTCGCAAGTCGGTGGCGAGGTTGTCGATACGGTCGTTCATTGCTTGTTGCTCTTGATGCAACGCTCGTTGTGCACCAAAGAGGTGGCTCTTGGTGACGTATGATGACATGTTGTCGTCTTGCTCGATGAAGAGTGGGTTGGTAGAAGTACTTGGCCTATCCATCATTTCAAGCAAAATGTGAGTGGTAGAAGGTGAAGAACTTATACCAATGTACCTTTGACCGATGTTGATGATGAATCAAGTTCACTCAAATGTAGACAGTGAAATAGCACTATTGGTACCAATTCTTGTCGGTTCTCACACCTACACAAGTAAAAGCTTATGGTGGAGCTTGGTTAGGATGGTGGCACAAAATTTGATGCAATTGAAAGCGAGATTCAATAATGTTGGAAAAGATTCACAAATTTGCAAATGTAACAAGTAGACCAAGCAAGTAGGGGTACACAAAAATACACACGCAAATAGATAAATGGGATTGTGCAAACGAAAAGTGAGCCAAAATGTGGAATCCACGAAAATGCTCTTGTTGCACAATACTAGAGAGACGCTAGCACGATTGCACAATAGAAGGATACGGAGCTTGTGCACAACCTACTAGGCAAAAATGCAACGATCTCTATCCCAAGTATGCTATATGTATGGTATTTCAGTGCTATGATCCAAGATGATCTTATATGACAATCTTAATGTAGTATGATGCTATGGTTCTTGCTTATAAGCTCGTTGCTTATCTTTTCTCTTTGCTTAAAAGCTTGGGTGGCTCTTTCACTTTTGAGCTCTTTTCTCATGCAAAACTTCACGAACCAAGATAGCAATTGTGTATTCTATGACAACTTTGTGACACACAAGTTGATTCCAAGATATGCACCACGGTGTTATGGTATGTATGCTATGGAGTATGATCACTAATGTGCACAAGTCACGTTGCTGGCAATACTCAATGGCTAGTCTTGATGGTTAAGCTACGCAAAAGTAAGGCAATGTGGGGTATCACTGCAATTGCAAGTTATGACAAATATGCCGTTGAAGTTACCGTCCTTTGCGATGTTGAGTAGTCGATAGAGGTGAGCGAAGGTGATGGTGACGTCGAACTGTACCTATATAGCCGAAACACAATAGGACACGGGAACCACAACTCAAAATCTCAAAGACCAAAACGTGTCAAAATCGACATAGGAGGTAGCGGTGAGCGGTGGTGGTGTTTGTGGAAGGTGTTGTGGGTATGCCAAAGGAGGCGTTGGCACCGGGGGAAAATTGGGCGAAAGTATGCGGAAGTGGCGTGGGGGTGGAATTGCTTTTCCCAGGGGCCGGATGTCCGGGCCAGCTGCCGGATGTCCGGTGCGCCGGATGTCCGGTGGACACAGGGCGGATGTCCGGGCTCTGGATCGGGGACGAACACGATGAACTCCACGGGTAAAATTGCAACTCCAGGGCAAAATTCGGACAAATTGGTTGATGGAAAAGGGTGGGGAGGGTGGGGAAAGCTAGATCCACACGCAGCAACACAAATCCATGGACCAAATCCAACAAAATTTCATCACACCAACAAATCACAAAAAAAATTTGGGGCTATTTTTTGTGTGGGGATTTTCGGATTTAGGACGAAAAGAACAAAATCAAGCTAGAAAACACGGGGTAGGGGCTCCAAAAACGTGATCAACGTGGCTTATGATACCAAGATGATGTAGGGCAGAACCCTATGGTGGCGATCTTTCACGTTTGGAGTGGATCCTATGGGGAATCACGAAGAACACGCGGAAGCACAATGGGGAAACACGGAACCCTATGGTGGCGATCTTTCGCATTTGGCCTTTTAAGTACTTAAGCGTTTCATGATCGGTATGGATGACAAACTCATGAGGTCTAAGGTAATGTACCCAAACATGTAGCACACTCACTAAAGCATACAATTCTTTGTCATAGATGGGATAGTTAAGTTGAGCACCGGAGAGTTTTTCACTAAAATAAGCAATGGCTCGTTTTTCTTGCATCAAACCTCCACCAATTCCGGTACCACTTTGATAGAGGCAAAGGTGTCCCGTCTTTCGATGAGATGATGGATTTCGCTTTGGTGGAAGTCGACTTTGACGATACGACTATGAACGTGCGAGGACGTCGCGCCTTAGCAATCGCTAAATCAACTCTGAGAGGTTATTGACCACGCCGGAGCACGATCAACCAGACCACGAGGGTCTGTTTCCTGCGAGCAAACGAAGAACAAGCTAGAAACCAAGATTGCAATCTAGATATTGCGAATATAAGATGAAAGCTTTATTGATCAAGGTGGGGTTCTGTGACGCCTTTGTCTGGTCGTTGAACACAAACGAAGTACGCGAAGTTGCAGCTATGGAAAACTTTAATCTAAACAAAACCCAAAGTCTAAACGGTGCCCTAAGGGCTGTATATATGGAGGAAGAGAGGGGGAATTTCGTGGCCCTTGGTGGAGGGGTCTGAAATCAACCCTATCTGTTTTTCCCCACAAATACGGACTCTAAAAATAGCCTATACTAATGTATTTCGAAATTACATGGTCCTGGCCCAATAAAAAGGTGACACAGCACCTATAATAGCCTCTGGACGAAATTTATGAAGTGGCATCTTGTATATTTCGTCCAAGGCTTCATGCACTCGTTATGGTGGCTTCAAAGACCTGAAATCATCACTCGTAACTCCGTTCTTGTTCCCCTTGCACATGCCATCATCTCCATGCTTTTTCTTGCTCCAATGTTCATCCTTCTCCAAGCTAGGCCCTTCATTTGTAAGCAAAACAAATGTATCCAATTTAGGCAGCATCATATTCTCATGAACATTAGAATCATTACCAAGAAACGAAAGTACCTGGTAATTTAGTTGGCGTGCGCGAGCTCTAGTAATTGGTCCAGTATGTATAGCAGCAGGGGCTGTGGGTGTAACAATGGTATTGATTTCCTCATCATCCTCCCCTTCTTGATATGAAGTCGTCCTCGACGGAAGTTCATCTTCCTCACCCAAATAAGGCTTCAAATATGCAATGTTAAAAGTGGGACTAACCCCAAAATCTGAAGGCAGCTCAAGTTTGTATGCATTATCATTTATTTTCTCTAACACCTTAAAGGGACCATCAGCACGTGGCATTAGCTTTGATTTGCGCAAATCAGGAAATCTATCTTTACACAAATGTAACCAAACAAGATCTCCAGGTGCAAACACAACATGTTTTCTTCCCTTATCTCCAGCAAGTTTATATTTAGCATTCATACGCTCAATGTTTTCCTTGGTTAACTCATGCATCTTTATAATCAATTCAGCACGTTGTTTAGCATCAAAATTATCCTTCTCCGAAGATGGAAGAGGCAACAAATCAATAGGTGCACGAGGTAGGAAACCATACACAACTTCAAAAAGGCACATCTTAGTAGTAGAATGCAATGAACGATTATGAGCAAATTCAATATGAGGCAAGCATTCCTCCCACATTTTCTTATTATTCTTCAAAACAGCCCTAAGCATAGTAGACAATGTTCTATTGACTACTTCAGTTTGTCCATCAGTTTGGGGGTGACAAGTAGTACTGAAAAGCAGTTAAGTCCCCAACTTAGCCCATAAACATCTCCAAAAGTGGCTAAGAAATTTAGTATCACGATCTGAAACAATAGTATTTGGCACACCATGCAAGCGAATAATTTCATGAAAGAACAAATCAGCAACATTAACAGCATCATCGCTTTTATGACATGGTATAAAGTGTGCCATTTTCGAGAATCTATCCACGACAATAAATATGCTATCCCACCCCTTCTTTGTTCGAGGTAAACCTAAAACAAAGTCCATAGATATATACCTCCCAAGGAACACTAGATACAGGCAAAGGCATATATAAACCATGATGATTGAGTCGTGACTTAGCTTTTTGACAGGTAGTGCAGCAAGCAATAAAACTATCAACATCCCGTCTCATCTTTGGCCAAAAGAAATGTGTAGCAAGTACATCCTTCGTCTTCTTCACGCCAAAATGTCCCATTAATCCTCCTCCATGTGCCTTCTGATGAGGACATCAATACCATTGTTACACCCACAGCCCCTACTGCTACATATACGGGACCAATTACTAGAGCTCGCACACGCCAATTAAATTATCAGGTACTTTCGTTTCTTGGTAATGATTCTAATGTTCATGAGAATATGATGCTGCCTAAATTGGATACATTTGTTTTGCTTACAAATGAAGGGCCTAGCTTGGAGAAGGATGAACATTGGAGCAAGAACAAGCATGGAGATGATGCCATGCGCAAGGGGAACAAGAACGGAGTTACAAGTGATGATTTCAGGACTTTGAAGACACCATAATGGGTGCATGAAGCCTTGGACGAAATATACAAGATACCACTTCATAAATTTTCTCCCGAGGCTATTCTAGGTGCTGCGTCACCTTATTATTGGGCCAGGCCATTGTAATTTCGAAATACATAAGTATAGGCTAGTTTTAGAGTCCGTATGTGTGGGGAAACAAGAGATGGGGTTGATTTCGGACCCCTCCACCAAGGGCCATGAAATTCCCCCACTCTTCCTCCATATATACAGCCCTTAGGGCACCGTTTAGACTTTGGGTTTTGTTTAGATTAAAGTTCGCCATAGCTGCAACTTCGCGTACTTCATTTGTGTTCAACGACCAGACAAAGGCGTCATAGAACCCCACCTGGATCAATAAAGCTTTCATCTTATATTCGCAATATCCAGATTGCAATCTCAGTTTCTTGCTTGTTCTTCGTTTGCTCGCAGGAAACAGACCCTCGTGGTCAGGTTGATCGTGCTCCGGTGTGGTCAATAACCTCTCGGAATTGGTTTAGCGATTGCTAAGGCGCGACGTCCTCGCACGTTCGTAGTCGGATCGTCAAAGTCGACTTCCACCAAAGCGATATCCATCATCTCATCGAAAGACGGAACACCTTTGCCTCTATTAAGTGGTATCAGATTTCCAGGTTGCTCGGTGAGATTTTACAGTTTTTCGTAGTTTAGATCGAGTCGTTTCTTCATACCTATAGTCCACGAAAAAGCCACAAAAAAATTAGGGTTAGTTCATCATATCCGAACCATTCTGAGCCATTGCATAATCTTTTTAGGGTTTTGCTTTGTTGAATTTGCGGTTGCATCACCGTGTCTAGTTGCTGGTCTTAGAGTCTAGTCTTTTAGAGTTTCGAGTTCTAGTTATAAGTTGTCACGCCGCCGCCGCACCATCATCATCTCCCCTGCCATCTACCACCACCGCTTATCCGCCACCGCTTCGAATCTGTATCCATATACCACCACCGCTGTCATATACCACCACCGCTGCCATCTACCACCATATATCCACCACCAATCCGAGTTCTTGTCATATTAGGTTTGTTTTCGAGATCCATCTAGATTCCGATTCGTGTTTCCTTGCCGGAATAGGTTTCGAAAAAAAAACTTATGCCAAGTCTTGTATGCTAATGATCCATCTTTTGCTATTCCTTATGCCAAGTCCGGAAACCACCCTCCGTTTAGGCCCAAAATTTTCCGAAAACGCACTTGTCGAAAAAAAATTGGCTATCCTATTTTTAGGTGTTTCTAAGAGTATTGAGACAGTCGCCGTGATAGAAAGTTTTTTTTGACCCGTTTCCAGTTTTTGGGTCCGGGCAGTCGAAAAAAAATTGGTCAAAAAATTTTCGTGCCCATCCTGTCAGTTTGACCTGGGAAGAGTTTTGAGACACTCGCCATTATAGTGATTTTTCGCAAAAAAAAGCAGCACAAAAAAAGCAGCGCAAAAAAAAGAGCGAAAAAAAATCCAGAGTGTGCTTTTCCCTTGTTTACGTGCAGCGCCTTGATTATGTTAGTGTTCTAGGCTCGCGTCTCTAGTATAGTCTAGCCTAGGACCAGCACAGTATCGTCGTTGAGCGTTTATTCAACTTTGCATCTCTGAATTGATTATTGTTGATCCTTTTTTGCTACCATATTATAAGCCTTCCCAGCTCCACATACATCTACGTCATGCGTTTGACTCTCCCTGGTAATCGCTCTATCCAAGCTTTGAGAGTTTTGACTACAACGGTTGCCGATCACCACCTGCTCCTGGGTAAGAACTGGTAAGAATTTGAGATTTGCTTGACGGGTTTGTGATACACCACCACCACTTCTTAGTAGTCTGTAGGATCATATTCTTGTGCGTTTCTATTTGCTGCTAACCATGGTAGGATCACAAGCTGATGAGATTGATTGGGAGAACCTGACGAACAAACAGCTACATGGTAAATTTCAGCAAATGATGAGTGGACAGGTGCAAGATGTGCTAAACAGATTTGACGAGGCCATGGAGAAGATAGATGGCGTTGAGAAGACGTTCGAAACAAAGCTTGATAGGAAGTTTAATGAATTGCTCGCGCGTTTTCCACCACCACCGCCGGCTGCACCTATCGCTCTGCAACAACAACAACAATGCCTCCTTCCGAATCAGTATGGACGAGCGAAGCGTGTTCCTATTGAGGACGGCCAAACTTCTGGTGCTGCTGTTCCTGTTGTTGATGCTTCTTTGGCTCGTGCTACTGCTGCTGTTGGTACCCAAGAGGATGATGATTATGCAGGCGATTATGAGGATGAGGTTGATCAAAATCCGAACTACATGCAGCCACCAGCACCACCACCAGCAGGTCGACCTCAGGTATATATTCGTAATGGTAGGCCTGCACCACCACATCAGGTACGAGATGATGTCCATATTCCTAAACTGAAATTGAATATTCCACAATTCAAGGTTAGATATGTTCCTGATATATATCTTACTTGGGAGTTAGAAACTGAACAACGTTTTACATGTTTACAATATCCCGAGGAGAGACGGGTTGCTGCTGCTGTTTGTGCTTTCACTAGTTTTGCATGTGTATGGTGGTCTGAACATTGTAGATTATATCCTATTCCAGCTACTTGGGCTACTTTGAAAACTGCTATGCGTACGCGTTGGGTTCCACCATATTATCAACGTGAATTGCTTCAAAAATTGCAGCGTTTAAGACAAGGAAAAAATTCTGTAGAAGAACATTATCAGGAATTACAAACTGGCATGATTAGATGTGGTATTGTTGAGGAGAATGAAGCTATGCTTGCACGTTTTCTGGGTGGATTAAATAAAGAGATTCAGACCATTCTAGACTATAAGGTGTATACTAATATCACTCACTTTATTCCATCTTGCTTGTAAAGCTGAACGTGAAGTGCAGGATCGACAAGCATTGGGGCGAACTAGTTTTTCTGCTGGCCGACCTTCATCATGGACACCGCGTGCATCTTCTACTTCAATTGCGCCACCACGTCCATCAGGTGCCACCTCCAGGTGTGATATAAGAAAACAGGCACAACCACCATTATCTGCCAAGAGCGCACCTGCCGGGCCTGCACAGAGTTCTACTTCTTACATGGCATCAACAGGGCACACAAGTGATATTATTTGTCGTCGTTGTAAGGGAAGAGGTCATTATGCGAGAGAATGTAAATCTCAGCGTGTGATGATTGCTACCGAGGATGGTGGGTATGAGTCCGCTAGTGACTATGATGAGGAGACTTTGGCTCTTATTACACATGAAGAAAATGGTGGAGATGATTCTGATCATGAGACGCAATACATGGCTCCTGAAGACGCTGGCAGGTATGAATGTTTAGTTGCTCAACGTGTTTTGAGTGTGCAGGTCACACAAGCTGACCAATATCAGAGGCACAATTTGTTCCATACCAAGGGAGTTGTGAAGGAACGTTCTGTTTGCGTCATCATTGACGGAGGGAGCTGCAACAACTTGGCTAGCATGGAGATGGTGGAGAAGCTTTCTCTCACCACACGACCACATCCACATCCTTACTACATCCAATGGTTCAACAACAGCGGCAAGGTTAAGGTAACACGTATTGTTCGTGTGCATTTTAGTATCTCTACATATGCTGATTATGTTGATTGTGATGTGGTACCTATGCAAGCATGTTCCTTATTACTTGGTAGACCATGGCAATTTGATAAAAATTCTGTACACCATGGTAGAAACAATCAGTATACTCTTGTTCACAAGGATAAAAATATTACTTTGCTTCCTATGACTCCTGATTCCATTTTGAAAGATGATATTAATAGAGCTAATAAAGCAAAACAGGAGAAGAATAAGAGTGAAAATCAGATTGTGGCAAAAGAATTTGAGCAACAAATGAAGCCTAATAATAAACCATCTAGTGTTGCTTCTGAAATTAAATTGAAAAGTGCATGTTTATTTGCCACCAAATCTGATATTGATGAGCTAGATTTCAGCAAATCTGTTTGCTATGCTTTTGTGTGCAAAGAGGCATTATTTTCATTCGAGGACATGCCTTCCTCTTTGCCTCCTGCTGTCACTAACATTTGGCAGGAGTTCTCTGACGTTTTTCCACAAGACGTGCCACCGGGATTACCACCTATTCTAGGGATTGAACATCAAATTGACTTAATTCCCGGTGCATCGCTACCCAACCGTGCACCATACCATACCAATCCAGAGGAGACGAAGGAAATTATGCGTCAAGTACAAGAGCTTCTCGACAAAGGTTATATACGCGAATCCCTTTGTCCTTGTGCCGTTCCTATTATTTTAGTGCCGAAAAAGGATGGTACATCGCGTATGTGTGTTGATTGTAGAGGCATTAATAATATTACTATTCGTTATCGTCATCCTATTCCTAGGCTAGATGATATGCTTGATGAATTGAGTGGCTCTAGAATATTCTCCAAAGTTGATTTGCGTAGTGGATACCATCAAATCCGTATGAAACTGGGGGATGAATGGAAAACAGTATTTAAAACTAAGTTTGGATTATATGAGTGGTTAGTCATGCCTTTTGGGTTAACTAGTGCACCTAGTACTTTCATGAGATTAATGAATGAAGTTTTACGTGCTTTCATTGGACGATTTGTGGTAGTTTACTTTGATGACATATTGATTTATAGCAGAACTTTGGAGGAACATTTGGAACATTTACGTGTTGTTTTTATTGCTCTACGTGATGCACGTTTATTTGGTAACCTTGGGAAGTGCACCTTTTCCACCGAACGAGTGTATTTTCTTGGCTATGTTGTTACTCCACAGGGAATTGAAGTTGATAAAGCCAAGATTGAAGCTATTGAGAGTTGGCCGCAGCCCAAAACGGTCACACAAGTGAGGAGTTTTCTTGGCCTCGCAGGATTCTATAGGCATTTTGTGAGAGATTTCAGCACCATTGCTGCACCTCTCAATGAGCTTACAAAGAAGGATGTGCCTTTTGTTTGGGGTACCGCATAGGAAGAAGCCTTCACGGTATTGAAAGGTAAGTTGACACATGCTCCTTTACTCCAACTTCCTGATTTTAATAAGACTTTTGAGCTTGAATGTGATGCTAGTGGAATTGGATTAGGAGGTGTGTTATTACAAGATGGCAAACCTGTTGCATACTTTTCTAAAAAATTGAGTGAGCCTAGTCTGAATTATTCTACTTATGATAAAGAATTATATGCTCTTGTTCAGACTTTAGAAACATGGCAACATTATTTATGGCCCAAAGAATTTGTTATACATTCTGATCATGAATCTTTGAAACATATTAAAAGTCAAGCTAAACTGAATCGTAGACATGCTAAATGGGTTGAATTCATTGAGACTTTCCCTTATGTCATTAAACACAAGAGGGGAAAAGAAAATGTTAGTGCCGATGCATTGTCTCGTCGCTATACTATGCTTTCACAACTTGACTTCAAACTATTTGGTTTGGAGACCATCAAAGATCAATATGTGCATGATGCTGATTTTAAAGATGTAATGCAGAATTGTAAAGAAGGAAGAATGTGGAACAAGTTTGTCGTTAACGATGGATTTGTGTTTCGTGCTAACAAGCTATGCATTCCAGCTAGCTCCGTTCGTCTTTTGTTATTCCAGGAGGCGCATGGAGGAGGATTAATGGGACACTTTGGCGTGAAGAAGACGGAGGACATACTTGCAACACATTTCTTTTAGCCAAAGATGAGACGAGATGTTGAGCGTTTTATTGCTCGCTGCACTACATGTCCAAAAGCTAAGTCACGACTCAATCCTCTTGGTTTATATATGCCTTTGCCTGTACCTAGTGTTCCTTGGGACGATATATCTATGGACTTTGTTTTAGGTTTACCTCGAACAAAGAAGGGGAGGGATAGCATATTTGTTGTCGTGGATAGATTCTCAAAAATGGCACACTTTATACCATGTAATAAAAGCGATGATGCTGTTAATGTTGCCGATTTGTTCTTTCGTGAAATTATTCGCTTGCATGGTGTGCCAAATACTATTGTTTCAGATCGTGATACTAAATTTCTTAGCCACTTTTGGAGATGTTTATGGGCTAAGTTGGGGACTAAACTGCTTTTTAGTACTACTTGTCACCCCCAAACTGATGGACAAACTGAAGTAGTCAATAGAACATTGTCTACTATGCTTAGAGCTGTTTTGAAGAATAATGAGAAAATGTGGGAGGAATGCTTGCCTCATATTTCATTTGCTTATAATCGTTCATTGCATTCTACTACTAAGATGTGCCCTTTTGAAGTTGTGTATGGTTTCCTACCTCGTGCACCTACTGATTTGTTGCCTCTTCCATCTTCGGAGAAGGTTAATTTTGATGCTAAACAACGTGCTGAATTGATTTTAAAGATGCATGAGTTAACTAAGGAAAACATTGAGCGTATGAATGCTAAATATAAACTTGCTGGAGATAAGGGTAGAAAACATGTTGTGTTTGCACCTGGAGATCTTGTTTGGTTACATTTGCGTAAGGATAGATTTCCCGATTTTTCCAAATCAAAGCTAATGCCACGTGCTGATGGTCCCTTTAAGGTGTTAGAGAAAATAAATGATAATGCATATAAACTTGAGCTGCCTGCAGATTTTAGGGTTAGTCCCACTTTTAACATTGCAGATTTGAAGCCTTATTTGGGTGAGGAAGATGAGCTTCCGTCGAGGACGACTTCATTTCAAGAAGGGGAGGATGATGAGGACATCAATACCATTGTTACACCCACAGCCCCTACTGCTACATATACGGGACCAATTACTAGAGCTCGCGCACGCCAATTAAATTATCAGGTACTTTCGTTTCTTGGTAATGATTCTAATGTTCATGAGAATATGATGCTGCCTAAATTGGATACATTTGTTTTGCTTACAAATGAAGGGCCTAGCTTGGAGAAGGATGAACATTGGAGCAAGAACAAGCATGGAGATAATGCCATGCGCAAGGGGAACAAGAACGGAGTTACGAGTGATGATTTCAGGACTTTGAAGCCACCATAATGGGTGCATGAAGCCTTGGACGAAATATACAAGATAGCACTTCATAAATTTCGTCCCGAGGCTATTCTAGGTGCTGCGTAACATTATTATTGCGCCAGGCCCTTGTAATTTCGAAATACATAAGTATAGGCTATTTTTAGAGTCCGTATGTGTGGGGAAACAAGAGATGGGGTTGATTTCGTACCCCTCCACCAAGGGCCACGAAATTCCCCCCCTCTTCCTCCATATATACAGCCCTTAGGGCACCGTTTAGACTTTGGGTTTTGTTTAGATTAAAGTTCGCCATAGCTGCAACTTCGCTACTTCGTTTGTGTTCAACGACCAGACAAAGGCGTCACAGAAGCCCACCTTGATCAATAAAGCTTTCATCTTATATTCGCAATATACAGATTGCAATCTCAGTTTCTTGCTTGTTCTTCGTTTGCTCGCAGGAAACAGACCCTTGTGGTCAGGTTGATCATGCTCCGGTGTGGTCAATAACCTCTCGGAGTTGGTTTAGCGATTGCTAAGGCGCGACGTCCTCGCACGTTCGTATCGGATCGTCAAAGTCGACTTCCACCAAAGCGATATCCATCATCTCATCAAAAGATGGGACACCTTTGCCTCTATTAAGTGGTATCAGATTTCCAGGTTGCTCGGTGAGATTTTACAGTTTTTCGTAGTTTAGATCAAGTCTTTTCTTCATACCTTTAGTCCACGAAAAAGCCACAAAAAAATTAGGGTTAGTTCATCATATCCGAACCAGTCTGAGCCATTGCATAATCTTTTTAGGGTTTTGCTTTGTTGAATTTGCGGTTGCATCGCCGTGTCTAGTTGATGGTCTTAGAGTCTAGTCTTTTAGAGTTTCGAGTTCTTGTCATCAGTTGTCACGCCGCCGCCGCACCATCATCATCTCCCCTGCCATCTACCACCACCGCTTATCCACCACCGCTTCGAATCTATATCCATATACCACCACCGCTGTCATATACCACCACCGCTGCCATCTACCACCATATATCCACCACCAATCCGAGTTCTTGTCATATTAGGTTTGTTTTCGAGATCCATCTAGATTCCGATTCGTGTTTCCTTGCCGGAGTAGGTTTTGGGAAAAAAAAACTTATGCCAAGTCGTGTATGCTAATGATCCATCTTTTGCTATTCCTTATGCCAAGTCCAGAAACCACCCTCCGTTTAGGCCCAAAATTTTCCGAAAACGCACTTGTCGAAAAAAAAATTGGCTATCCTATTTTTAGGTCTTTCTAAGCGTATTGAGACAGTCGCCGTTATAGAAAGTTTTTTTTGACCCGTTTCTAGTTTCCGAAAACGCACTGGTGGAAAGTCTCAATGCATTCAACCCATTTAGCATATCTACGATTCAGTTTAGCTTGACTTATAATATGTTTCAAAGATTCATGATCAAAATGTATAACAAATTCTTTGGGCCATAAATAATGTTGCCATGTTTCTAAAGTCTGAACAAGAGCATATAATTCTTTATCATAAGTAGAATAATTCAGAATAGACCCACTCAATTTTTCAGAAAAATATGCAACAGGTTTGCCATCTTGTAATAACACACCTCCTAATCCAATTCCACTAGCATCACATTCAAGCTCAAAAGTCTTAATAAAATCAGGAAGTTGGAGTAAAGGAGCATGTGTCAACTTATCTTTCAATACCGTGAAGGCTTCTTCCTGTGCGGTACCCCAAAGAAAAGGCACATCTTTCTTTGTAAGCTCATTGAGAGGTGCAGCAATGGTGCTGAAATCTCTCACAAAACGCCTATAGAATCCAGCGAGGCCAAGAAAACTCCTCACTTGTGTGACTGTTTTGGGCTGCGGCCAACTCTCAATAGCTTCAATCTTGGCTTTATCAACTTCAATTCCTTGTGGAGTAACAACATAGCCAAGAAAAGATACTCGGTTACCAAACAAACGTGTATCATGTAGAGCAATAAAAACAGCACGTAAATGTTCCAAATGTTCTTCCAAAGATCTGTATAAATCAATATGTCATCAAAGTAAACTACCACAAATCGTCCAATGAAAGCACGTAAAACTTCGTTCATTAATCTCATGAAAGTACTAGGTGCATTAGTTAACCCAAAAGGCATGACTAACCACTCATCTAATCCAAACTTAGTTTTAAATGATGTTTTCCATTCATCTCCCAATTTCATACAAATTTGATGGTATCCACTACGCAAATCAACTTTGGAGAATATTGTAGAGCCACTCAATTCATCAAGCATATCATCTAGCCTAGGAATAGGATGACGATAAGTTATAGTAATATTATTAATGCCTCTACAATCAACACACATACGTGATGTGCCATCCTTTTTCGGCACTAGAATAATAGGAACAACACAATGACTAAGGGATTCACGTATATAACCTTTGTCGAGAAGCTCTTGTACTTGACGCATAATCTCCTTCGTCTCCTCTGGATTGGTACGGTATGGCGCACGGGTTGGCAGTGAAGCACCGGGAATTAAGTTAATCTGATGCTCAATCCCTCGAATAGGCGGTAATCCCGGTGGCACGTCTTGTGGAAAGACGTCAGCGAACTCCTGCAAATTCTTAGTGGCAGTAGGAGGCAAAGAGGAAGGCACGTCCTCGAATGAAAATAATGCCTCTTTGCACACAAAAGCATAGCAAAAAGATTTGCTGAAATCTAGCTCATCAATATCAGATTTGGTGGCAAATAAGCATGCACTTTTCAATTTAATTTTAGAAGCAACACTAGATGGTTTATTATTAGGCTTCATTTGTTGCTCAAATTCTTTTGCCACAATCTGATTTTCACTCTTATTTTTCTCCTGTTTTGCTTTATTAGCTCTATTAATATCATCTTTGAAAATGGAATCAGGAGTCATAGGAAGCAAAGTAATATTTTTATCCTTATGAACAAGAGTATAATGATTGTTTCTACCATGGTGTACAGAATTTTTATCAAATTGCCATGGTCTACCAAGTAATAAGGAACATGCTTGCATAGGTACCACATCACAATCAACATAATCAGCATATGTAGAGATACTAAAATGCACACGAACAGTAGGTGTTACCTTAACCTTGCCACTGTTGTTGAACCATTGGATGTAGTAAGGATGTGGATGTCGTCTTGTGGTGAGAGAAAGCTTCTCCACCATATCCATGCTAGCCAAGTTGTTGCAGCTCCCCCCGTCTATGATGACGCACACAGAACGTTCCTTCACAACTCCCTTTGTATGGAACAAATTAAGCCTCTGATTTTGCTCAGCTTGTGTGACCTGCACACTCAAAACACGTTGAGCAACTAAACATTCATACCTGCCAGCGTCTTCAGGAGCCATGTATTGCATCTCATGATCCGAATCATATCCACCACGTTCTTCACGTGTAATAAGGGCCAAAGTCTCCTTATCATAGTCACTAGCGGACTCATACCCACCATCCTCAGTAGCCATCATCACACGCTGAGATTTGCATTCCCGCGCATAATGACCTCTTCCCTTACAACGACGATAAATAATATCACTTATGTGCCCTGTTGATCCCATGGAAGAAGAAGAGCTCTGTGCAGGCCCGGCAGGTGCGCTCTTGGCAGATAATGGTGGTTGTGCCTGTTTTCTTGTATCACAGCTGGAGATGGCACCTGATGGAGTTGCTGGTGCAGTGGAAGTAGAAGATGCACACAGTGTCCATGAGGAAGGTCGACCTACAGAAAAGTTAGTGCGCGTCAATGCTTGTCGATCCTGCACTTCACGTTCAGCTTTACAAGCAAGATGGAATAAACGAGTGATATTAGTATACTCCTTATACTCTAGAATGGTCTGAATCTCTCTATTTAATCCACCAATAAAACGTGCAAGCATAGCTTCATTCTCCTCAACAATACCACATCTAATCATGCCAGTTTGTAATTCCTGATAATATTCTTCTACAGAATTTTTTCCTTGTCTTAAACGCTGCAATTTTTGAAGCAATTCACGTTGATAATATGGTGGAACCCAGCGAGTACGCATAGCAGTTTTCAAAGCAGCCCAAGTAGCTGGAATAGGATATAATCTACAATGTTCAGACCGCCATACACATGCAAAACTAGTGAAAGCACAAACAGCAGCAGCAACCCGTCTCTCTTCGGGATATTGCAAACATGTAAAACGTTGTTCTGTTTCTAACTCCCAAGTAAGATATATATCAGGAACATATCTACCCTCAAATGGTGGAATATTCAATTTCAGTTTAGGAACATGGTCATGATCTCATACCTGAGGTGGTGGTGCAGGCCTACCATTGCGATTATATACCTGAGGTCGACCTGCTGGTGGTGGTGCTGGTGGCTGCACGTAGTTCTGATTTTGATCAACCTCATCCTCGTAATAGTCCTCCACCTCTGCAGTAACAGTAGGAGCTACAAAAGCACCAACATCAGTAGCAGCGGCGCCAGAGTTTTGTCCTAGCTCAATAGGAACACGCTGTGCTCGCCCTACTGTATCGCGGCGTAGAACTGGTTGTGGTAGACGTTTGAGTAATTCATCAAACTTGGCGTCCAACTTGGTGTCAATTGTCTTCTCAATGTCATCCATCCTCTCCAATGCCTTTCCAAAACTGGCCATCACGTCTTCCACCTGTTGACCCAATATTTGATGAAACTTATCATGAAGATCCTTGTTCGTCATGTTGTCCCAATCAATCTCATCGGCTTGTGATCCTGGCATGGTTAGCAGCAATAGAAACAGAAAATAATATGATTCTACAGACTACTAGGAAGCGGTGGTGGTGGTGGTGTGTCACAAATTCTTCAAGCGAATCTCAAATTCTTACCAGTTCTTACCCAACAGCAGGTGGTGATCAGCAACCGTTGTAGTCAAAACTCTCAAAGCTTGGATAGAGCGATTACCAGGGAGAATCAAACGCACGACGTAGATGTATGTGGAGCTGGGTAGGCTTATAATATGGTAGCAAAAAGGGTCAGCAATAATCAATTCAGAGATGCAAAGTTGAATAAATGCTCAACGACGGTACTATGCTGGTCCTAGGCTAGACTGTGCTAGAGACGCGAGCCTAGAACACTAACAAAATCACGGCGCTGCACGTAAACAAGGGAGGAGCACACTCTGAATTTTCTCTCTCTCTTTTTTCACTTTTTTTTTGCACTTTTTTTCCTCTTTTTTTTGCTCCGCAACAATTTTTTTCCGAAAAAGTCTACAAATGGTCTAGAAACTGCCTAGCCAGATTTTTTTTTTGAAACTGGAGCTATTTTTCTACTGCGGTAACACAAAAGTTCGGAAGTCCTTCTCTATCACGACTCGGAGTATGGCGTGATCTGGAAGTAGAAAACAAAGCAACAAATACTGGACTCGGACTAGGACTGGTGGCGGAGATGAATCTAGTGGAACTCGGACTAGTGGCGGAGATGAATCTGGTGGAACTCGGACTGGTGGCAGATATATGTTGCAGGTGGACTCGGATTTGCATGATGGAGGTGGATATGTGGTATATGGCTGCGGTGATGTCGATGGTGGTAGATGGCAGTGGTGATGACGATGGTGGTATATGGCAGCGGTGATGACGATGGTGGTATATGGCAGCGGTGATGACGATGGTGGTATATGGAAGCGGTGATGATGATGATGCGGCGGCGGCGTGACAACTTGTGAACAGAACTCGAAACTCTAAAGGACTAGACACTAAGACCAGCAACTAGACACGACGATGCAACCGCAAATTCAACAACGCAAATACAGAAAAGATTATGCAATGGCTTAGACTGGTTCGGATATGATGAACTAACCCTAATTTTTTGTGGCTTTTTCGTGGACTATAGGTATGAAGAACAGACTCGATCTAAACTACGAAAAACTGCAAAATCTCACCGAGCAACCTGGAAATCTGATACCACTTGATAGAGGTAAAGGTGTCCCGTTTTTCAATGAGATGATGGATTTCGCTTTGGTGGAAGTCGACTTTGACGATCCGACTACGAACTTGCGAGGACGTCGCGCCTTAGCAATCGCTAAACCAACTCTGAGAGGTTATTGACCACGCCGGAGCACGATCAACCTGACCACGAGGGTCTGTTTCCTGCGAGCAAACGAAGAACATGCAAGAAACTGAGATTGCAATCTAGATATTGCGAATATAAGATGAAAGCTTTATTGATCATGGTGGGGTTCTGTGACGCCTTTGTCTGGTCGTTGAACACAAACGAAGTACGCGAAGTTGCAGCTATGGCGAACTTTAATCTAAACAAAACCCAAAGTCTAAACGGTGCCCTAAGGGCTGTATATATGGAGGAAGAGAGGGGGAATTTCGTGGCCCTTGGTGGAGGGGTCCGAAATCAACCCTATCTCTTGTTTCCCCACACATACGGACTCTAAAAATAGCCTATACTAATGTATTTCGAAATTACATGGGCCTGGCCCAATAAAAAGGTGACGCAACACCTATAATAGCCTCTGGACGAAATTTATGAAGTGGCATCTTGTATATTTCGTCCAAGGCTTCATGCACTCGTTATGGTGGCTTCAAAGACCTGAAATCATCACTCGTAACTCCGTTCTTGTTCCCCTTGCTCATGCCATCATCTCCATGCTTTTTCTTGCTCCAATGTTCATCCTTCTCCAAGCTAGGCCCTTCATTTGTAAGCAAAACAAATGTATCCAATTTAGGCAGCATCATATTCTCATGAACATTAGAATCATTACCAAGAAACGAAAGTACCTGGTAATTTAGTTGGCGTGCGCGAGCTCTAGTAATTGGTCCAGTATGTATAGCAGCAGGGGCTGTGGGTGTAAAAATGGTATTGATGTCCTCATCACACTTGCATCACAATGAACCTCAAAAGTTTAGTCAAAGTTAGGCAAAGAAAGAATCGAAGCATGAGTAAGCAAAGTCTTGAGCTCATTAAAAGCGGTGGATTGCAAAGATCCCCAAACAAAAGGAGCATTCTTCTTACTCAAAGCATGTAAAGGAGCGGCGATGGTGCTAAAGTTTTTCACAAAGCGGCGATAAAATCCTGCAAGACCAAGAAAACTACGCACTTGTTGCAAATTGGTAGGTTGGCGCCAAGTTTTAATTGCTTCAATTTTAGCTTCATCAACATGGACACCCTTGGAAGAGACAACAAAACCCAAGAAAACCACTTTGTCAATGCCAAAAGTGCATTTTTTCAAGTTCGCATAAAGGCTTTCCTTGCGAAGGGTTTGCAACACAGATTTAACATGATTAATATGCTCTTTCATGGTTTTGCTAAACACAAGAATATCATCAAAGTTGTAAGTGCATCTAGTGCCACCCCTAGTTGGTTTTGGAGTATTATCGACAAAGTTGGTTGAGGGACTAATGCGTTTGTGAGAATTGCAGGATAACGCAGGTAGTGTCCCTCATTGATTCGGTTTACCTACCGGAGATGACCCCTAAAAATGTATGAAGACATTGAAGACAATGGTGGTGTGTGAAGAGGTTCACATTGAAGACTATGACATGAGAAGACATTGAGTGAAGACTATGGAGCGCGAAGACTGAGTTGTTTCACTGTTTCCTCTTCTTCTGTGTTGAGTCATAGGAACCACCGTACTGTTAAGTGGGGTCCAAGTGAACTAAGTCAGAGTGACTGAAGTGATGCTCAACCCAAATCCTATGTCTTCGAGCGAACACAATGAGAGCAAATCTTATCCAGAGTTGGATAAGTCAGCTTTGCTTGTAGCCCAAGTAAAGTTGTCGCGTGTGTTTGAAATCTGACCATTGGAACACGTGTCAGTTCCTTAGTGACCCAGGGTCATTTTGGACAAATCAGGTCGGGTTGCCTTGTGGCTATAAATAGCCCACCCCCTACACCATAAATTGGTGGCTGCTCAGAGTTAGTATACGACTTTTGTCGTTTTGAGAGCAACCCACCTCGAAGCATTTGAGAGAGAGAAATACTTGCGAGGACAAAGCCCAAACACCCAGAGCCAAAGAGTGTTAGGCATCACTGAAGTCTTTCTGTCTGTGTGACCTGAAGACTTATTACACTTGAGGACTGTGCATCCTCCAGCCGGTTAGGCGTCGCATTCTGAGCATCCAAGAGTCATTGTAGATTGCCGGGTGAACGAAGTCTGTGAAGGTTTGGAAGTCTACCTTGAAGACATACCAGAGTAATTGGGCGAGGACTAAGTGACCTTAGCTCAAGGGGAATAAGGTGAAGACACGGTCTTCTGAGTTGAATCTCAGCCTCCCCAACCAGACGTACAGTTGTCACAGCAACTGGAACTGGTCCAACAAATCCTGTGTCTTCAACAAGTGACTGGTTCTATCTCTTCCCTCCTTTACCTTGAGTTTGTCTTCGTGAAGTCGTTGCTTATCTGTCTTATCTGATTGACTTCATTGCTTGACTACTATTGTTGATTGGCTTCATACTATCTTCCATCCTGATCCTACTACCTAGCTGCTATTAATCTTCGTACGTTAACGCTATTGCATACTTGACTATGGCTTGCTTGTTGTAGTTTATCTTCCGCTAAATATCAATTAGGTTATTTCTATCGTTTGTCTTCGAAACTTCCACGTTTTGAAGACTTTGATAAAAATCGCCTATTCACCCCCCGCTCTAGTCGATAACTAGCACTTTCAAAAGTAAAGCACAACAAAGACTCCAATATAAGGTCGAAGCACATGATGCATAAGACGCACGGAAGTACCGGGCGCTTCCGACAAACCCATAGGCATCACTAACCACTCATATAAGACAAATTTTGTTTTGAAAAGAGTTTTCCATTCATCACCTTATTGAATGCGGATTTGATAATAGCCACTTTTAAGATCAATTTTTGAGAAAAAGTTGGCTCCACTAAGTTCATTAAGCATATCATCTAAGCGAGGAATGGGATGCCTATAGCGAACGGTAATAGCATTTAGAGGTCTACAATCGGAACACAAGCGGAAACTTCCATCGGTTTTTGGCTTAAGCTTTCACGTACATGACCATTGTCGGTGAGTTTTTGTACTTGCCGCTGAATCTCCTTGGTTTCTTCGGGATTCACTCGGTATGGAGCTTTGTTTGGAAGTGGCGCTCCGGGGATGAGGTCGATTCGATGCTCAATGCCTCGTAGTGGAGGTAGACCCGGAGGTAGCTCATCGGGAAAAACATCTTGGAGTTCCTGCAAAAGAGATTGAAACACTAAAGGTAGCTCGTGAGAGGTGTTAGTTGTTGGCTCTCCATCCTTGCACACAAGGACAAAGTGCATCACACTCGATGGGTTCTCACACACTTCTCTCATCTCACTTTTGGTGGCAAATAGGATGAGGTTTTTCTATCTAGGTGAAGAGGCACCCAAGTTTGGCTTGTGTCTCTCACTCACTTTTGGGTGGGTAACTTTCTCACTCTTCTCTCCATGATGGGTGGCTTACTTGTCGGCTATCACTTGACTAGGAGACATAGGTCGTAGCACATACTCCTTCCCTTTCATCTTGAAGCTATAGTGATTGGTACGCCGATTGTGGATGACACCACAGTCGAATTGCCATGGTCGACCAAGAAGGATGTGGCAAACGGTCATTGGGACCACATCACACTCCAAAGTGTCTTCATATGCACAGATTTTGAAAGATACTTGGACCGTATGCTCGACTCGTATAGTGCCGGAGTCACTTAGCCATTGAACCTTGTAGGGGTGCGGGTGCTTCCTCTTGACCAATTGAAGCTTGGAGCATAGTTCTTCGCTTGCCAAGTTGTGACAACTTCCTCCATCGATGATGACCTTGACGGACCTTCCATTGATGCCGACCTTTGTGTGGAAGATGTGGCATCTTTTGGTCTTCTTCTAGTTGATGTTGAAGAGTCAAGACCTTGGAGACAACGAGAGCGGGGCTCGTATCCTCATCACAAAAGACTTGATCATCTTCATCCACGTTCACGCGCCGGTGCATGGCCACTTGCTCAAGAGCATCCATCTCCTCATCACTCATGGAGTCGTATGTGCCATCATCATTGAGGATCATGGTGCGCTTGTTTGTGCATTCATAGGACTTGTGGCCTCGGCCGCCGCAAGTGAAACACTTGAAGGAGCTTGTCTTGATGGTCTCATCGGTCGGACTAGATGACGAAGCATGCGTCTTGAAGTTGCTTGTATTAGGAGGAAGATGACTTGAACTTGACGAAGGTTTCTTGTAACTTGACTTGTTGTCATTGCTTGGAGAAGGTTTGGTTGATGTAGATGTTGGAGGAGTTGTTGAAGCTTGGTTGTTGGAGAAGCCGTAGGTCTTGGATGAGTACTTGGCGTACTTGAAGTCATCTTGCACTTGACGTTCCGCCTTGGTCGCTTGATGCACGAGCTCAATGAGGTTGCAGTAGGGCTGGAAGTCGGCGATCTTCTTGATGGGATGATTGAGTCCATTCAAGAATCGTGCCATTGTTTCCTCATCATCTTCCGTGACATTGGCTCGAATCATGGCAATCTCCATTTCCTTGTAGTATTCTTCAACACTCTTTGTTCCTTGCTTGAGGAGTTGTAGCTTCTTGAAGAGATTGCGGTTGTAGTAGGTTGGCACAAAACATGCTCGCATGACTTCCTTCATTTGAGCCCAAGTGGTGATGGGTGGTTCACCTCTTGCTTCACGATGCTCAAGGACTTGTTCCCACCATATGAGCACATAGTCTTGGAACTCAAGCGATGCCATAGCGATCTTCTTCTCTTCCTCATAGTTGTGCAAATGGAAAATTTTGTCGACCTTCAATGCCCATGAGAGGTATTCTTCGGGATCATTGCTTCCATTGAACTTGGGCATTGTGAATTTGAGCTTTCCATAGCGTTGCTCTTCATTGTGTTGTTGGCGATGGTGAAGATGACGCCCTTGACGTGGAGGGTAATCATCCTCATGTTGCTCTTGGCGTGGAGGAAGTTCATGGTCAAGTTGTTCTTGTTGAGCTTGAAGTTGAGGTAGAGCTTGACGAGCTTGTGGAGCTTGACGTTGCACACGCGGTTGGTAGTTCCTCTCTTGGATTTCTTCTCGAAGAGCTTCCTCTTGATTGCGCCGTTCGCGATTGGGGTTGGCGATGGCTCAACTTGATTCTTGAAGGGCACATTGCGCCTCAAGAGCTTGCGCTTCTCGTTGTTGTTGTTGAAAACGTTGAGCCTCGGCGTCTTGTTCTTCTTCTTGGGGCCGTAGTCGTTGCCGTTCTTGAGCTTGAGCAAAAACGACTTGGTTTGATTGAGGACAAGGGACTTGCTCATCGACTTGCTTCTTTGAATGCTTGTCATGTAGCGGGTTGCGAGATGCATGACGGTCGTGACATGTGGCTCGTCGAAGAGTGTTCGACGACGGTGAACTTGAGAAAAATCGGAGAAGGTGTCGTCGGAGTGTCGACTCGAGCGGCTCCGTCTTGAGGATGAAGAAGTGGAAGGATGCCGGTTCCTCATCAAGGCGCGTATCTCGTCCATTCTTCCATCATTCTCTTGCTTGTGAGCGTCGAACTTGTTGTCAAAGTAGTCTCTTGTACATTGCTCAGAGAGTCGCAAGTCGGTGGCGAGGTTGTCGATGCGGTCGCTCATAGCTTGTTGCTCTTGGTGTAACGCCCTTTGAGCACCAAAGAGGTGGCTCTTTGTGACAATGATGACATGTCGTCGCCGTTCCCGATGAGGGGTGGATTTGTAGAAGAACTTGGCCTATCCATCATTCTAAACAAAATGTAAGTGGTAGAAGGAGAAGAACGTATACCAAATGTACCTTGACCGATGTTGAAGATGAATCAAGTTCACTTAAATGCGGACAATGAAATAACACTTTTGGCACCAATTCTTGTCGGTTCTCACACCTACACAAGTAAAATCTTATGGTGGAGCTTGGTTAGGATGGTGGCACAAAATTGATTGCAATCGTTAGTTTGACTCAAAGATGTTGAAAAAGATTCGCAAATGTAACAAGTAGACCAAGCAAGTAGTGGTACACAGAAACACACACGCAAATAGATAAGTGGGATTGTGCAAACCAAAAGTGAGCCAAAATGTGGAATCCACGAAAATGCTCTTGTTGCACAATACTAGAGAGACGCTAGCATGATTGCACAATAGGCGGATACGGAGCTTGTGCACAACCTACTAGGCCAAAATGCAACGATCTCTATCCCAAGTATGCTCTATGTATGGTATTTCGGTGCTATGATCCAAGATGATCGAGTATGACAATCTTAATGTAGTATGATGCTATGGTTCTTGCTTATAAGCTCTTTGCTTATCTTTCTCTTTTGCTTAAAAGCTTTATTGGCTCTTTCTCTTTTGAGCTCTTTTCTCATGCAAAACTTCACGAACCAAGATAGCAATTGTGTATGCGATGACAACTTTGTGACACACAAGTGGATCCCAAGATATGCACCACTATGGTATGGTATGTATGCTATGGAGTATGATAACTAATGTGCACAAGTCACGTTGCCGGCAATACTCAATGGCTAGTCTCGATGGGTAAGCAACGCAAAAGTAAGGCTATGTGGTTATCAATGCAATTGTGAGATATGACAAAGATGTCGTCGAGGTTACCGTCCTTGACGATGATGAGTCCTTGGCGAAGATGAGCGGTGGTAATGTTGACGTCAAACCGTACCTATGTAGCCGAAACACAATAGGACACGGGAACCACAACTCAAATTCTCAAAGACCAAAAGCAACTATGGTGGTAGCGGAAACTGGAGGCGGTATAGCGGATGATGTGGTGTAAGCCCTAGGCAAAGATGCCAATGTTCGGAAAATTATATGGTGTCTAAAAATGTTGTAGCCTGTCTAGGTGGATGGGGGATGTCAATAGCTTCTCAACGAGCTAAAGAACGCGAAAATCAGACTCCGGATGTGGAAGTTACGGTGAAAATGGTGAAACTCGGAAAGCTGAAACTGGCCTGGGCGGTAGTACCGCTCGGGTGGGCGGTAGTACCGCTCGTGTCGGGATTTTCTCGACTGTTTCGGCTGAAACAGGGCCTGGCGATAGTACCATTCGCGGGGCGGTAGTACCACTTGTGGTTCTCAACGGTAGTACCGCTCGTGTCGGTATTTTCTCGACTGCCCGAATCATTGCGCAATTTTGGGGCGGAAATGGATGATTTCGGGGTCAAAAATTGATGGATTTTGTGGATGGAAAGAGGTGAAACTTGGGGAATGCTAGATCCACTTGAAACCAAGCAAATCCATGGATCAAAATCAACAAAAATCATCAAACCAACAAATCACAAAAAATAATTTGGGGCTATTTTTGGTGGGGATTTTCAGATTTAGGACGAAAACAACAAAATCAAGCTAGAAAACACGGGGTAGGGGCTCCAAAAACGTGATCAACGTGGCTCATGATACCAAGATGATGTAGGGCGGAACCCTATGTGGACGATCTTTCACATTTGGAGTGGATCCTACGGGGAATCACGAAGAACACGCGGAAGCACAAAGGGGAAACACGGGGAAAACGAGAGAGAATCACTAAACCGACATAGAATCAATCACAGGAGTGCTAGATCACCAAACACAAAGAGATACACGAGATCCAAAGTCAACAAAGGTAAGGATACAAAGGAACCGATCTGCTCCGTGAGGAGGTCTTGGGGGTCTTCCCTAGAAAGGGGTCTTGAATCCGCTTGGGGGATCTTCTCCGAAGAGGTCGTGAGCTCCGAGGAGAAGTAACCAAGTGGATGAGCAAGGCTCTCACAGAAATATGAGCTAAACAATGCTAACCCTAGAAAGGATGAGGGGACAGTCAATCTATAGTCTAGGTCCTCGAAGGGGTAAGTTGGGGCGAAATGAGTACATGGGCCTCGGCCCGGAACGCTGCACGCAGGCAGGGCGATAGTACCGGTCCTATGGGCGGTAGTACCGCTTGAGGTGCTTCAGCGGTAGTACCGCTTGGAGGGGCGGTAGTACCGCTCTGGCGCCGTTCGATCCTGTAGTTTGTCGGGTTCGGCGGAAGTAGGAAGGATGTCGAGTGGTAGTGCCGCTTGGCTCGGCTCAGCAGTAGTACCGCTTGGCTAGAGCGGTAGTACCGCCCATTCTGGACACTGCAGCTCCTCCTCTTGCTCTTGATGTCCATCTTGAGTTGTAGCTTCTTCTAGGTTGGTTCCTTGGTACCTAAGCACGCAAAGCATCTCCGTTTGAGGTAGTAGCCATGTCTCAAGTGGGTCAAAGGGAAGTTCGACAAGGAGAGAGTTAACCTCGGATTGGATGGCACGTGCTCGAGCTCTTGTCATGGGTCCACTTGGAGCTTGTGTAGTCGAAGTAGTGCCCATGGGGATGATCGAAGGATGCTCCGCATCAATATCGCAAGCACAAACACAAAGCAAGATGAAAGTATCATCATAGGAATGGTGCAAAAAAGGAACATGGCAAGAACAAGCAATATCTCCACCAAGCTTGCAAATACACATGCAAGTACTAGAATCAATCATCATGTGTAATGCAAAGCATGGGTCACAAATGCATGGCAAAGGCATAGTAAATAGCATATCATGCAAAGTGAACATGGCAAGATGGGCAAATGATATATAATGGACAATAAGCCATAATCATGTGAGGGCCATGTAGAAGAAATGCACGAAGAGAGCGGTGGGAAAGACAATCCATGGGATCCCAACTCATCCTTGCTCTCTAGAGCTCGTTTTGTCAGCTCGTGGGATTGCAAGGTTGACAAGTATTCATGGGTACCTACACAAAAAGGACACAAACCAAATAAATTGTGCGTGTGGTAAATGTACACATCATCCATCATGATGTGTATGTGCACATGTGAGTTAGCACAAGATAAGCATCGCTCAAAGAAATTTGATGCATGGTATATGAACATGTCATCCATCATGAAAGAATAGTTATTGTGTATGACACGATGGGGACACAAATTGAGAATGCAAGTATATGGCACATCAATAGAATGTTTATTCATGGGGAGCATGTGGTGCACACAAGTATGGGGATCATGCAATGAATGGGATAGATCAAAATCTCCTAAAATGTATGAGGAAACTATGGGAGTCTCCTCATGAGCAATAGAGGAAATATCATATGGATAAAATGGACAACATCCAAAACAATGCATATCCGAAGCTAGGATGTCATGGCATGGCATATAAGATAAATGATGCAATGGTAGCATATCAATAGCATCACAAGAAAAACAAATGCCAATAACCATGGGCTTGTCATCTATGCCATAAGTGCAAATTGGGTTTATTTTAATGGCATATGCATAGTCACTATGAAGAGATTGCAAATAAGACATATGGTTGATCTCATGCATAGCATATGACAAGTCAAGCGGATTATCAAACATGATGTGACCTAAAGAATTGTCACAAGAAATCCTATGTAACATGGCATCACAACTAATAGACTCCACATGAGAATCATCATACTCATCATAAATGGGCAAATCATCACATGGGGAAATCATACTAGCATGAAGCATGGTACTAGGTGGATCAACATCATGGAAGCAATCAATGTCAAGAATGTCCACTAGTGGGACTAGAGCATCACCGTCACCTTTGTTACCTTTGTCATTCCACTCAAGTGGTGTAGGTGAGGTGGGAAAGACCAAATTGTGGTCATCTTCATGTTGATGGAACCATGTGGGGGGTGCATCATATTCCACCATGGCCATCGTCTTGTCCATAGGGAGGACGAAGTCGTCGAGGATCGACGCGTCATCATAAATGGGACCTAGCACCAAATGAGAAAAACAATAGAGGTAGAGGTCAAGTTGTTAGAAATGAAATGGCCTCACGAGACCTATCAACTATCACATTCTCTCTATGTGGTGGTTCACTCACTCCCTCAAAATAGGTGCACTCAAAGTCACATATGGTGGAGGCACTCATCTCACTCAAGTGTTGGGGGTTGTGGCTCTCCTCACATGGAAAGTGGGGAAACTCATCATATATGGGGCTAGTGGTGAACTCACTCTCACTCTCAATATGGTGGCAAAAGTCACTCAAGTCATCATACGTCGCCGTGGTCGAAGGGAAAATCCCATGCTTAACCATCTCGTCATCGTCGCCGTGGATGAAGGCCGAAGATGGCACATCATCACTCTTGCCTCCAAAGATGGAAGCATCATCCTTGCTCGCCACCTTGTCGCTCGCCTCCAAAGCTTGGTCCGTGAGGGTCTCCGTAGTCGTACTCATCGCCGCACCATCTTGAAAAAGAGTCGTGGTAGACTCGGCACCATTAATGCCACAAAGAGTGGTGGCGGTGAAGTCGAACTTGGGAGCATCGTCTTGGAGCTCGTCGGGCTTGGACATCTTGGTGGTACTATCCTCATGCTCGTTCTCATGGAGCTTGGTCGCCGCAAAGTTTGTTTGAGGTGGAGAAGCCTTGGCCTTCATGAGTTCTTGTTCCGCCTTGAGAGCACCAATGTAGTAGTCGTCAATGGACTTGTAGTTCTCGAGGAAGATGGTCTTGGACATGTCGTTGTGCAATCCCATCATGAAGTGGAACTTCATCGAAATGGGGTCGTCCACGCCGGCTCGTCGGAAGGCAATCATCACCTCCGTGAAGTACTCGTCGATGGACTTGGATCCTTGGATGGTGTTCTCCAATTGGCATCGAAGTTGTTCCGTGTAGGTTGGAGGCACGAACTCTCGCCGCAAAGCTCTCTTCGTCTTGGGCCAACTCATGTCGTAGTACTCCGAAGGTGTGTGAAGCCACCATGCCGATGCGTAGTCGTGGAAGTTTCTTGTGGCGCACTTCACTTGATCTTCGGGACGAACTTGATGTAGCTTGAGGTAGTCGTCCATCAAACGCTCCCACTCGAGATACTCATCGGGTTCTTGAGTCCCATAGAAAGGAATCTCATTGTCGGTGTCGAGGTCGTAGTAGCTCGTGGAAGTCGCGGACTTGAGCTTGGGGAGCTTCTCTTGAGCGTAGTCTTGGGGTGCTTGTTGGCGAAGATGCCTTATGTCCGTAGGCGAAGATGCCTTGAAGTTGCTTGGCGAAGATGCCAAGGGAGATGGTGAAGTCATTGAGCGGTTGTTGGTGTTGAGCTCTTGACCTTCACGTTCTTGTTGGTGATGGTGACGATGCCGATGTGATCTTGCCGGAGATGGTAGCTCGAAAGCATGTGCTCTTGAGCGTCTTCTCGAAGATGAGGAAGATTGCTTGTAGGACTTGATGAGGGCTTTGATCTCCTCCATTTTAGCTTGCATCTTGGCGTCAGAGTTGTTGTTCGTGGCATCGAACTCGTCGTTGTTGTTGTATACCGAAGGTGAAATGCCTTGCCTATCCATCACAAGACTCGACTAGAGGTGAGTAGGAAATGAGATAAACAATACCAAGTTACCTTTTCCCAAAGTTGAGGATGTATCCCGTTTCACTCAATGTGAGATGAAAGAATAGTGAAATTGGTACCGGACTTGTTCACTCACACCTATCAAGTAAAGCTTATGGTAGAGCTCGGTGAGGATAGTGGCACAAAAATTTGATGCAAAATGTTAGCAAGTGTCAATAATGTTTAAAGAGATTCACAAATTCGCAAGCGAAACAAGTAGACCAATAGCAATATGTGGCACACGGAAACACACACACGGATAGATAAATGGGGTCGTGCAACCAAGGAATGAGCACAGACTGTGGAATCCACGCAAAACACTCGTGTTGCACAACTTAAGAGAGACGCTAGCCCGATTGCTCAATAGGCGGATACGACACTTGTGCACAACCTATAAGATGCAAAATGGATAAACTTTCTATCCCAAGTATGCTATATATGTATGGTTCCCGGTGTTTCTCACACAATGATCCAAAATGATCAAGTATGATACCATATGATATATTTTGATGCTATGGCTATTGCTTACAAGCTCTTTGCTCTCTTTCTTTTGCTTAAAAGCTTTATTTATTTATCTCTATTTTTTTATATGGCCACAATGCGAATGCACAAACCAAGATAGCAATTGTGTATATGCGGGAACAAACTTGAGACGCAATGGATGATAGGATACCAAGATGATATGGTATGTATGTAATGGAAGGTATAGACCACTAATGTGCACATGTCACGTTGCCGGCAATACTCAAGTGGCTAGTCTCGATAGGCAAGCAACACAAAATGGGCTAAGGGGTTATCAATGCAATTGCAAGGGTAATATACAATGGTGTCATCGAGGTTACCGTCCTTGGTGATGATGAGAGGCGGTGTTGCTGAAGTCGACCCGTTCCTAGTTAGCCGAAACACCCTAGGAAACGGAAAAAAACCGCAAACTCAAAATCTCAAAGGTAAATGTCAAATGGTGGTAGCGGAAAGCAGTGGTGGTTTGCACTTGGCAATGCGGAAGTGGAATGATGGCTATACACGTGTCCGAGTTGAAGTTGCCGTACCTAAGTAGCCGAAACACCTTAGGAGACACGAGCCACAACTCAAACAAAATTGGGTTAAGTTGGGGTGGAAATGTATGGTCGGCACATCTATGTGGAAATGGTGGTGGTGGTTGATGAAGAAGCAATCGTCCCTAAGTAGCCGAAACACCTTAGGAGACTCGAATCACTACTCAAAGAACCTCAAATGCAATGGGGTGCAATATGGGTTAGGTTGCGGAAGTCGGTGGTGGTAATGCAGATGATATGGTGGAGGGCCTAGGCAAACTTGCCAAATTTTCAAAAATTTGATGGAGTCAAATGATGTTTGTGGTATTTTTGTGGGAAGGGGGATGTCAAGAGCTTCAAAACGAGCTAAAGAACGTCAAAATAGGAGTCCGGATGAATTAGTTATGGTCAAAACGGTGAAACACGGAAGGCTGAAATGCCAGGGACCGGATATCCGGGGGTAGGGGCCGGATTTCCGGGGGCAATGTCCAGAACCGTCAGATTTGGTGCTCCAGGGCCCGGATGTCCGGATTGGGGCCCAGATGTCCGGCCGGATGGCCCGGATGTCCGGCCCGACGATTCCAGATCTCGTTTCGGGCGGAAATTTTCGAATTGGGGGCGGAAATTGATGATTTTGGGGACAAAATTTAATGGATTTCGTGGATGGAAGGTGGGGAAACTTGGGGGAAAGCTAGATCCACTTGAAACCAAGCAAATCCACGGATCAAAATCAACAAAACATCATCAAACTAACAAATCACAAAAAAAAATTGGGACTATTTTTGGTGGGGATTTTCGGATTTTAGGATGAAATCAAGCAAAAAAAGGATAGAAAACAATGGGAGGGACTCCAAATACGTGATCAACGTGGCTCATGATACCATATGATACGGGGCTAACCCGGTGTAGGCCGATCTTTCACGATTGGAGTGAGATCCCTCGAAGAACACGATGAACACGGGGAAGAACAGGGAGAAATCACAAGGGGGAAACACTCAAGAACAAGTCCAATCACACATCCACTAGACAATCAAACACACAAGATCACAAGGTACATGAACAACAAAGGGAAAGATACAAGGTAAGGTTCATCTCCAAGAGGAGGTCTTGATGATATCCTAGACGGATCTTCCCACGAGGGGGCCTTAATGATATCCCGTAGCATCTTCTCCGAGATGGAGGTCTTGGCCTCCAATGAAGTAGTGGTCTCTCTCTCTCAAGAGTAGAGATATGTAGGAAAAAAGCTCACATACAAATGAGCTATCACTTTGCTAACCCTAACTAGGAGGAGGGGAAGGAGTATATATAGTCTTAGCAACAAAGGGGTAAGTGGGGAAGGCATACATGGGCCTTTGGCCCGACTCTGCGCGCAGGCAGGCGCCGGATGTCCGGGCTAGGGGCCGGATGTCCGGGCTCTCGTGAGACGCCGGATGTCCGGGGCGGTTGGCCGGATGTCCGAGCCGAAGTGGCCAAGCTACTGGATAGGGGCGCCGGATTTCCGGGGAGAGCGCCAGATGTCCGGGGGTTGCCGAGGCGCCGGATGTCCGGGCACACGGGCCGAATGTCCGGCCGCTGATGCTTCAGCCGTCTTGTTGGTGCAGCTCCTCGGAGGCTGCACAGGCGCCGGATGTCCGGCCTCTGGCCCGGATGTCCGGCCGCTGTAGCTTCAGCAACTCCATCTTCTTCCGTCGTTGCTTCCAGGCTTCCCTCGCGGATGGTGTAGTTGTTCCTTGTCGCTTGCACTCCTCCTCGACATTCGTGAAGCTCCGACAATACCTATGCATGCACACGGGAGAAGTGTCAAGTAGTATACCATCCTCGAAGGGGTCAAATGAGCACGTGTAAAGGAGAAGATTCACCTTTATGTATGAGAAGTAGAGGTCACACGTGTCACTTGCCAAACGGACTCTTGACATGGTGATGACCGTAGGATGCTCCGCATCACTTTCCTTGTTAAGTGTTTGTAAAACAGCCCTAACATGATCAAGATGTTCTTTCATGGTTTTGCTAAACACAAGAATATCATTGAAGTAAACCACAACAAAGACTCCAATATAAGGGCGAAGCACATAATGCATGAGACACACGAAAGTACCAGGAGCCTCCGATAAACCCATAGGCATAAATAACCACTCATATAGGCAAAATTTGGTTTTGAAAGCAGTTTTCCATTCATCACCCTCTTGAATGCGGATTTGGTAATAGCAACTTTTAAGATCAATTTTTGAGAAAAAGTTGGCTCCACTAAGTTCATCAAGCATATCATCTAAGCGAGGAATGGGATGCCTATAGCGAACGCTAATAGCATTTATAGGTCTACAATCGGAACACAAGCTGAAACTTCCATCGGGCTTAGGCACAAGTATAACCGGAACGGCATAAGGGCTTAAGCTTTCACGTACATGACCGTTGTCGATTAGTTGTTGTACATGCCGTTGAATCTCCTTGGTTTCTTCGGGATTGACACAGTATGGAGCTTTGTTTGGAAGTGGCGCTCCTGGGATGAGGTCGATTCGATGCTCAATGCCTTGTAGGGGAGGTAGACCCGAAGGTAGCTCATCAGGGAGAACATCTTGGAATTCCTGCAAAAGAGATTGAAACACTAGAGGTAGCTCGTGAGAGGTGTTAGTTTTTGGTTATCCATCCTTGCACACAAGGACAAAGTGCATCACACTCGATGGGTTCTCACACACTTCTCTCATCTCAGTTTTTGTTGCAAATAGTATGAGGTTTTTCTCTCTAGGCGAAGAGGCGCTCAAGTTTGGCTTGTGGCTCTCACCCACTTTTTTGTGGATCACTTTCTCACTCTTCTCTCCACGATGGGTATCTTGCTTGTCGGCTATCACTTGACTATGAGACATAGGTCATAGCACATATTCCTTCCCTGTCATCTTGAAGCTATAGTGGTTGGTACGCCCGTTGTGGATGACACCATGGTCGAATTGCCATGGTCGACCAAGGAGGTGGCAAACGGTCATTGGGACCACATCACATTCCAAAGTGTCTTCATATGGACCAATTTTGAATGAGACTTCGACCGTATGCTCAACTCGGATAGTGCTGGAGTCACTTAGCCATTGAACCTTGTAAGGGTGCGGGTGCTTCCTCTTTACCAATTGAAGCTTGGAGCATAGTTCTTCACTTGCCAAGTTGTGGCAACTACCTCCATCGATGATGACCTTGACGGATCGTCCATTGATGCTGGCCTTAGTGTGGAAGATGTGGCATCTTTGGTCTTCTTCTTGTTGATGTTGAAGAGTCAAGACCTTGGAGACAACAAGAGCGGGGCTCGTATCTTCATCACAAAAGACTTGATCATCTTCATCCTCGTTCACGCGCCGGTGTATGGCCACTTGCTCAAGAGCTTCCATTTCATCTTCACTCATTGAGTCGTAGGTGCCATCGTCATTGAGGATCATGGTATGCTTGTTTGTGCATTCATAGGACTTGTGGCCTCGGCCGCCGCTAGTGAAACATTTGAAGGAGCTTGTCTTGACGGTCTCATCGGTCGTAGTAGAAGACGAAGCACGCTGCTTGAAGTTACTTGTAGTAGGAGGAAGACGACTTGAACTTGCCTAAGTTTTCTTGTAACTTGACTTGTCGTCGTTGCTTGGAGAAGGTTTGGTTGATGTCGAAGTTGGAGTAGTTGTTGAAGCTTGGTTATTGGAGAAGCCGTAGGTCTTGGATGAGTACTTGGCGTACTTGAAGTCATCTTGCACTTGATGTTCCACCTTTGTAGCTTGATGCACGAGCTCAATGAGGTTGGAGTAGGGTTGGAAGTCGGCATCTTCTTGATGGGGTGATTGAGTCCATTCAAGAATCGTGCCATTGTTTGCTCATCATCCTCTGTGACATTGGCTCGAATCATGGCAATCTCCATTTCCTTGTAGTATTCTTCAACACTCTTTGTTCCTTGTTTGAGGAGTTGTAGCTTCTTGAGGAGATCGCGGTTGTAGTATGTGGTCACAAAACGTGCTCGCATGCCATCTTTCATTTGAGCCCAAGTGGTGATTTGAGGTTCACCTCTTGCTTGTCAGCGCTCAAGGACTTGTTCCCACCATATGAGCACATAGTCTTGGAACTCAAGTGATGCCATAGCGATCTTCTTCTCTTCCTCATAGTTGTGCAAATGAAAGATTTTGTCGACCTTCAATGCGCATGAGAGGTATTCTTCGGGATCATTGTGTTGTTGGCGATGGTGATGATGACGCCCTTGACATGGAGGGTACTCATCCTCATGTTGCTCTTGGCGTGGAGGAAGTCCATGATCAACTTGCTCTTGTTGAACTTGAGGTTGAGGTGGAGCTTGACGAGCTTGTGAAGGAGCTTGTGGAGCTTGACGTTGCACACGCAGTTGGTAGTTCCTGTCTTGGATTTCTTCTCGAAGGGCTTCCTCTTGATTACGCCGTTCGCGATTGCGGTTGGCGATAGCTCGACTTGATTCTTGAAGGGCACGTTGCGCCTCAAGAGCTTGCGCTTCACGTAGTTGTTGTTGAAGACATTGAGCCTTGGCGTCTTGTTGCTCTTGGTGTAGACACGCTCGTTCTTCCTCTTGGCGCCGTAGTCGTTGTTGTTCTTGAGCTTGAGCAAAAGCGACTTGGTTTGATTGAGGACGAGGGACTTGCTCATCGGCTTGCTCTTGTGAATGCTTGACGTGTAGCAGGTTGCGTGATGCATGACGGTCTTGACGCGCGGCTCGTCGAAGAGTGTTTGATGACGGTGTACTTGAGCTGGAGAAGGAGTCGTCGGAGTGTCGACTTGAGTGGCTCCGTCTTGAGTATGACGATGTAGAAATAGGCCGGTTGACCAACAAGGCGTGGATCTCGTCCATTCTTGCATTGTTCTCTAGCTTGTGCGCGTCGAGCTTGTTGTCGAAGTAGTCTCTTGTATGTTGCTCGGAGAGTCACAAGTCGGTGGCGAGGTTGTCGATGCGGTCGTTCATTGCTTGTTGCTCTTGATGCAACGCTCGTTGTGCACCAAAGAGGTGGCTCTTGTGACGTATGATGACATGTCGTCGTCTTGCTCGATGAAGAGTGGGTTGGAAGAAGTACTTGGCCTATCCATCATTTCAAGCAAAATGTGAGTGGTAGAAGGAGAAGAACTTATACCAATGTACCTTTGACCAATGTTGATGATGAATCAAGTTCACTCAAATGCGGACAATGAAATAGAACTATTGGTACCAATTCTTGTCGGTTCTCACACCTACACAAGTAAAAGGTTATGGTGGAGCTTGGTTAGGATGGTGACACAAAATTTGATGCAATTGAAAGCGAGATTCAATAATGTTGGAAAACATTCACAAATTTGCAGATGCAACAAGTAGACCAAGCAAGTAGGGGAACACAGAAACACACACGCAAATAGATAAATGGGATTGTGCAAACCAAAAGTGAGCCAAAATGTGGAAACCACGAAAATGCTCTTGTTGCACAATACTAGAGAGACGCTAGCACGATTGCACAATAGGCGGATACGGAGCTTGTGCACAACCTACTAGGTAAAAATGCAACGATCTCTATCCCAAGTATGCGATATGTATGGTATTTCGGTGCTATGATCCAATATGATCTTATATGACAATCTTAATGTAGTATGATGCTATGGTTCTTGCTTATAAGCTCTTTGCTTATCTTTCCTCTTTGCTCAAAAGCTTGGGTGGCTCTTTCACTTTTGAGCTCTTTTCTCATGCAAAACTTCACGAACCAAGATAGCAATTGTGTATGCTATGACAACTTTGTGACACAAAGTTGATTCCAAGGAATGCACCACGGTGTTATGGTATGTATGCTATGGAGTATGATCACTAATGTGCACAAGTCACGTTGCCGGCAATACTCAATGGCTAGTCTCGATGGGTAAGCTACGCAAAAGTAAGGCCATGTGGGGTATCAATGCAGTTGCAAGTTATGAGTAAGATGTCGTCGAAGTTACCGTCCTTCGCGTTGTTGAGTATTCGATGGAGGTGAGCTGTGGTGATGGTGACGTCGAACCGTACCTATATAGCCGAAACACAATAGGACACGGGAACCACATCTCAAAATCTCAAAGACCAAAACGTGTCAAAATCGACATAGGAGGTAGCGGTGAGCGGTGGTGGTGTTTGTGGAAACATTGGGAGTTTGCGGAAGTAAGTGTGGGCACCGGGGCAAAATTGGGGGAAAGTATGGGGAAATGGGCGTGGGGGATGGAGTTGCTACTCCCAGGGGCGGGATGTCCGGGCCAGGTGCCGGATGGCCGGGGTGCCGGATGTCCGGTGGACACGGGCCGGATGTCCGGGCGCCTGGATCATGGACGAACTCGAGGAACACCGCGGGCAAAAGGGCAACTTCGGGCAAAATTCGGACGAATTTGTGGATGGAAATTGTGGGAGAGACGGGGAAAAGCTAGATCAAATCGAAGCAATGCAGATCTGTGGATGAAATCCAACAAAACTTCATCACACCAACAGATCAAAAAAAAATTGGGGCTATTTTTGGTGGGGATTTTCGGGTTTAGGACGAAATCAACAAAATCAAGCTAGAAAAAGAGGGGTAGGGGCTCCAAAAATGTGATCAACGTGGCTCATGATACCAAGATGATGTAGGGCGGATCCCTATGGGGCCAATCTTTCATGTTTGGAGTGGATCCTACGGGGAAACACGAAGAACGCGCGGAAAACACAAGGGAAAACACGGGAAAAATGAGAGAATCACTCAACCGACAAGTAATCGATCACAGAAGGGCTAGATCACCGAACACATAAGGTAGCACAAGATTCAAAATCAACAAAGGAAAGATACAAAGGTAGCCGTTCTTCTCCGTGAGGAGGTATTGATTGTCTTCCCTTGAAGGGGTCTTGAATCCGCTTGGGGGATCTTCTCCAAAGAGGTCGTGAGCTCCGAAGAGAAGTAACCAAGTGGATGAGGAAGGCTCTCACACAAAATATGAGCTAAACGAATGCTAACCCTAGAATGTACGGGATGAGGGAGTATATATAGTCAAAGGGCGAAGGGGTACATGGGTCACGGCCCAAAGGAGCTGCGCGCAGGCAGAGGGCACGGGATGTCCGGGCGACGGGCCGGATGTCCGGGCGCTCACGAGGTGCCGGATGTCCGGGCTGGAGGGGACGGATGTCCGGGCTAGTGGAGTTGACTCTTTTGTGCACTTGAGGGGCGACGCCGAATGTCCGCTCGGAGGGGCCGGATGTCCGCGGATTCAGGAGGAGCCGGATGTCCGCGGCGAACGCCGGATGTCCGGGCTGTCGGGGCAAGCTTCTGTGCTCCCTGGACACTAGTACCGGATGTCTGGGATTTAGGCTGGATTTCCGGTGGGGGCAGGATGTCCGGGCTGGACGCCGGATGTCCGGTCCTTGTAGCATCTTCTGTAGATTCCTGGCCTTGTGGATCTCCAGGGGCCGGATGTTTGGGGTCCTGGCCGGATGTCCGGTGCCTGGAGGCTGTCCTTGCCTTCTTCCATGGATTCTCTTCTTCCACAGACTTGGGGTCTTGACCATCTTCACGTGCATCCTCGGGAGGGTCCTCTTGGTACTTAATCATGCAGAACATTCCGGATTGAGGTAGTAGCCATGTCTCGAGAGGATCATATGATAGAGGCAAAGGTGTCCCGTCTTTCGATGAGATGATGGATATCACTTTGGTGGAAGTCGACTTTGACGATCCGACTACGAACGTGCGAGGACGTTGTGCCTTAGCAATCGCTAAACCAACTCCGAGAGGTTATTGACCATGCCGGAGCACGATCAACCTGACCACAAGGGTCTGTTTCCTGCGAGAAACGAAGAACAAGCAAGAAACTGAGATTGCAATCTGGATATTACGAATATAAGATGAAAGCTTTATTGATCAAGGTGGGGTTCTGTGACGCCTTTGTCTGGTCCTTGAACACAAACGAAGTACACGAAGTTGCAGCTATGGCGAACTTTAATCTAAACAAAACCCAAAGTCTAAACGATGCCCTAAGGGCTGTATATATGGAGGAAGAGGGGGGAATTTCCTGGCCCTTGGTGGAGGGGTCCAAAATCAACCCTATCTCT
Organism: Triticum aestivum; assembly: GCF_018294505.1. NCBI lineage: Eukaryota > Viridiplantae > Streptophyta > Magnoliopsida > Poales > Poaceae > Triticum > Triticum aestivum. Next base: position 334,912,591 of record NC_057804.1, on the reverse strand, counting down.
TGTTTCCCCACACATACGGACTCTAAAAATAGCCTATACTTATGTATTTCGAAATTACATGGGCCTGGCCCAATAATAAGGTGACGCAGCACCTAGAATAGCCTCGGGACGAAATTTATGAAGTGGCATCTTGTATATTTCGTCCAAGGCTTCATGCACCCATTATGGTGGCTTCAAAGTCCTGAAATCATCACTTGTAACTCCGTTCTTGTTCCCCTTGCGCATGCTATCATCTCCATGCTTGTTCTTGCTCCAATGTTCATCCTTCTCCAAGCTAGGCCGATGTAGGGCGGAACCCTAAGTAGTCGATCTTTCACGTTTGGAGGGGATCCTACGGGGGAACACGAGAAAACGCGCGGAAATCACAAAGGGGAACACGAGGGAAACGAGAGAGAGAAACACTAAACCGACATAGAATCGATTACACGAGTGCTAGATCACCGAACACATAGAGTAACATATCATCCGCAATCAACAAAGGGAAAGGATACAACGGAATCGTTCTTCTCCGAGAGGAGGCCTTGAAGTTCTTCCCTAAAGAGGGGTCTTGAATCCGCTTGGGGATCTTCTCCGTAGAGGTCCTGATCTCTGAGGAGAAGTATCCAAGTGGATGAGCAAAGGCTCTCACACAAACATGAGCTAATCCAATGTTGCCCTAGCTAGGAGGAGGAGGGGTCCTATTTATAGTCTTAGTGCAAAAGGGGGCAAAGTGGAGGGGTACATGGGCTTTGGCCCGAAACTGTGCGTAGACAGGTACCGGACGTCCGCTGGGGGCCGGTCGTCCGGTAGTTCATGAGAGACCGGTCGTCCGGTGTCGACGGACGTCCGCTGGAAGCTCTCTGGAACGGGTGCACCGGACGTCCGGAAGTTTCCTACTTCCGCTAATTTCCATTCTGTTGACAGATGCCGGTCGTCCGGTGGTTCCGGTCGTCCGCTCGCTGGAGTGTGGCCGGTCGTCTGGTCTGGGCCGGACGTCCGCTCGCTGGGGCTTGGCAGCTGGGGCTTCAGGCGCCGGACGTCCGGTCCCGACCGGTCGTCCGGTGGCTGGAGCTTTCTCCGGTTGACCTTCTTCTTGACCTTTGCGGTTGGTAGCTTCGTCTCCTTGTCCAATGGATGTAGATGCACCATGGCTTTCCTCCAGGTACCTGATCACACACAAAGTGTCCATATGAGGTAGTAGCCAAGTCTCGTGAGTAGAGAGAGGAAGTTCAGAAAGGAGCGAGTTCACCTTATCTTCGATAGCCTTGGCTCTAGCTCTTGTCATGGGTCCAAGTGGTGTTGAGGAAGATGTAGACACGTCCATGGGGATGAGCGAGGGATGCTCCGCATCATCTCCCACCCCCCTTGGGAAGGATCCGACTTCGGATCAAGATCTTCATCTCCATGGTATCGCGCAAGGTCCTTGATGTTGAAGATGTCGCTCACATTGTACTTGCCTCGTGGTAGATCTATCTTGTAGGCGTTGTCGTTGTAGCGTGCTAGCACCTTGAAGGGTCCGTCGGCTCGAGGTAGAAGTTTGGACTTGCGTTTGTAGGGGAAGCGGTCCTTTTGAAGGTGTATCCACACAAGATCGCCAATGTTGAAGATCATGGGTTGCTTGTTGACGTTGAGCTTGGTCGCTAGTCGTTGTACTTGGCGCTCGATGGTGTGCCTTGTATCTTCATGCATCTTCTTGATGTAGCTTGTCCGTGCACTCGCATCCATCTTAGTGCGCTCTTGTAGAGGGAGAGGTAGAATGTCCAATGGTGACAATGGGTTGAACCCGTAAATGACCTCGAAGGGGGACTTGCCGGTAGTCGAATGTCTTGCACGGTTGTAGGCGTACTCGGCGATGGGTAGACATGCCTTCCACTCCTTGATGTTCCTCTTGATCAACATGCGAAGTAGAGTGGATAGTGTCCGGTTCGTCACCTCCGTTTGGCCGTCGGTTTGAGGATGGTATGCGGATGAGAACAAGAGCTTGATTCTGAGCTTGGCGCATAGAGTCTTCCAAAAGTAGCTCAAGAACTTGACGTCGCGGTCGGAGACTATTGTCTTTGGTACTCCATGGAGACGCAAGATTTCCCAACAAAAGAGATTTGCAACATGTGAAGCATCGTCTATCTTGTTGCAAGGAATGAAATGTGCCATCTTAGAAAATCGGTCCACAACAACAAACATGGAATCTTTTCCATTTTGATTTCTAGGAAAACCAAGTACAAAGTCCATGCTAATGTCTTCCCAAGGTTGATAAGGAATAGGAAGAGGCATGTAAAGACCATGAGATTGAGCTTTAGACTTAGCTTTGCGACATGTAGAGCATCGGGTGGTGAAGCGTGAAATGTCGCGAAACATCTTTGGCCAAAAGTAGTTCTTGGAGAGTGTGGCGAATGTCTTATCTCGTCCAAAGTGTCCCATGAGTCCTCCTCCATGAGCCTCTTGCAAAAGTAACAAATCAAGGGAAGACTTGGGAATGCAAAGTTTGTTAGCTTTCATAAGATAAGCATCCTTAATATAGTATTGTTCCCAAGAAGTATGCGTCAAACACTTAGCATAAGGAATAGCAAAAGATGGGGCATTAGCATACAAATCTTTGATGAGCTCAAAACCAATAACATTCAACTCAAGTTTAGTGACAAGCGTACATATGCGTGAAAGTGCATCCGCAACTACACTTTCTTTACCCTTAATGTACTTTATCACATATGGGAAAGACTCAATAAATTCACTCCATTTGGCGTGACGCTTGTTCAACTTAGTTTGACCTTTTAAGTACTTAAGTGTTTCGTGATCGGTATGGATGACAAACTCATGAGGTCTAAGATAATGTTCCCAAACATGTAGTACACGCACTAAAGCATACAATTCTTTGTCATATGTGGGATAGTTAAGTTGAGCACCAGAGAGTTTTTCACTAAAATATGCAATGGCTCCTTTTTCTTGCATCAAAACTCCGCCAATTCTGGTACCACTTGCATCACAATGAACCTCAAAAGTTTTGTCAAAATTGGGCAAAGCAAGAATCGGGGCATGAGTAAGCAAAGACTTGAGCTCATCAAAAGCGGTGGATTACAAAGATCCCCAAACAAAAGGAGTATTCTTCTTACTCAAAGCATGCAAAGGGGCTGCAATAGTGCTAAAGTTTTTCACAAAGCGACGATCAAAACCGGCAAGACCAAGGAAACTTCGCACTTGTTGCAAATTGGTGGGTTGGGGCCATGTTTTAATTGCTTCAATTTTAGTTTCATCAACATGGACACCCTTGGAAGAGACAACAAAACCCAAGAAAACCACTTTGTCAACACCAAATGTGCACTTTTCATGTTGGCATAAACTTGCGAAGTGTTTGCAAAACAAGCCTAACATGATCAAGATGCTATTTCATGGTTTAGCTAAACACAAGAATATCATCGAAGTAAACCACAACAAAGACTCCGATGTAAGGTCGAATTACATGATGCATGAGATTCACGAAAGTACCGGGAGCCTTCGATAAACCCATAGGCATGACTAACCACTCATATAAGCCAAATTTTGTTTTGAAAGCAGTTTTCCATTCATCACCCTCGTGAATGCGTATTTGATAATAGGCACTTTTAAGATCAATTTTTGAGAAAAAATTGGCTCCACTAAGTTCATCAAGCATGTCATCTAATCGAGGAATGGGATGCCTATAGCGGACGGTTATAGCATTTATAGGTCTACAATCGGAACACAAGCGGAAACTTCCATCGGGCTTAGGCACAAGTATGACGGGAATGGCACAATGGCTTAAGCTTTCACGTACATGACCGTTTTCGATTAGTTGTTGTACTTGCCGTTGAATCTCCTTGGTTTCTTTGGGATTGACACGGTATGGAGCTTTGTTTGGAAGTGGCGCTCCGGGGATGAAGTCGATTCGATGCTCAATGCCTCGTAGAGGAGGTAGACCCGGAGCTAGCTCGTCGGGGAAAGCATCTTGAAATTCCTGCAAAAGAGATTGAAACACCAAAGGTAGTTCGTGAATGGTGTTAGTTTTTGGTTCTCCATCATTGCACACAAGGACAAAGTGCATCACACTCGATGGGTTCTCACACACTTCTCTCATCTCACTTTTGGTGGCAAATAGGATGAGGTTTTTCTCCCTAAGCGAAGAGGCGCTCAAGTGTGTCTTGTTGCTCTCGCTCATGTTTTGGTGGCTTTCTTTCTCACTCTTCTCTCTATGGTGGATGGCTTGCTTTTCGGCTATCACTTGACTAGGAGACATGGGTCGTAGCACATATTCTTTTCCTTTCATCTTGAAGCTATAGTGGTTGGTGCGTCCGTTGTGGATGACACCACGGTCGAATTGCCATGGTCGACCAAGAAGGATGTGGCAAACGGTCATTGGGACCACATCACACTCCAAAGTGTCTTCATATGCACAGATTTTGAAAGATACTTGGACCGTATGCTCGACTCGTATAGTGCCGGAGTCACTTAGCCATTGAACCTTGTAGGGGTGCGGGTGGTTCCTCTTGACCAATTGAAGCTTGGAGCATAGTTCTTCACTTGACAAGTTGTGGCAACTACCTCCATCGATGATGACCTTGACGGATCGTCCATTGATGCCGGCCTTTGTGTGGAAGATGTGGCATCGTTGGTTTTCTTCTTGTTGATGTTGAAGAGTCAAGACCTTGGAGAGAACGAGAGTGGGGCTCGAATCCTCATCACAAAAGACTTGATCATCTTCATCCTCATTCACGCGCCGATGCATGGCCACTTGCTCAAGGGCTTCCATTTCCTCTTCACTCATGGAGTCATATGTGCCGTCGTCGTTGAGGATCATAGTGCGCTTGTTCATGCATTCATAGGATTTTTGGCCTCGGCCGCCGCAAGTGAAACACTTGAAGGAGCTTGTCTTGACGGTCTCATCGGTTGGAGTAGATGATGAAGCATGCGGCTTGAAGTTGTTTGTAGTATGAGTAAGACGACTTGAACTTGATGAAGGTTTCTTGAAACTTGACTTGTCGTCGTTGCTTGGAGAAGGCTTGGTTGATGTAGATGTTGGATGAGTCGATGAAGCTTGGATGTTGGAGAAGCCGTAGGTCTTGGATCAGTACTTGGCGTACTTGAAGTCATCTTGCACTTGACGTTCCGCCTTTGTAGCTTGATGCACGAGCTCAATGAGGTTGGATTAGGGTTGGAAGTCGGCGATCTTCTTGATGGGATGATTTTTTCCATTCAAGAATCATGCCATTGTTTGCTCATCATCTTCCGTGATATTGGCTCGAGTCATGGCAATCTCCATTTCCTTGTAGTATTCTTCAACACTCTTTGTTCCTTGCTTAAGGAGTTGTAGCTTCTTGAAGAGATCACGGTTGTAGTAGGTTGGCACAAAACATGCTCGCATGACATCCTTCATTTGAGCCCAAGTAGTGATTGGAGGTTCACCTCTTGCTTGTCGGCGCTCAATTACTTGTTCCCACCATATGAGCACATAGTCTTGGAACTCTAGTGATGCCATTGCGATCTTCTTCTCTTCATCATAGTTGTGCAAACAAAAAATCTTGTCGACCTTCAATGCCCATGAGAGGTATTCTTCAGGATCATTGCTTCCATTGAACTTGGGCATTGTGAATTTGAGCTTTCCATAGTGTTGCTCTTCATTGTGTTGTTGGCGATGGTGATGATGACGCCCTTTACATGGAGGGTAATCATCCTCATGTTGCTCTTGGCGTGGAGGAAGTCCATTATCAATGCTCTTGTTGACCTTGAGGTTGAAGTTGAGCTTGACGAGCTTGTGGAGGAGCTTGCGGGGCTTGACGTTGCCCACGCGGATGGTAGGTCCTCTCTTGGATTTCTTCTCGAAGAGCTTCCTCTTGATTGCGCCATTCGCGATTGCGGTTGGCAATAGCTCGACTTGATGCTTGAAGGGCACATTCCGCCTCAAGAGCTTGTGCTTCTCGTTGTTGTTGTTGTTGAAGACGTTGAGCCTCGGTGTCTTGTTGCTCTTGGTGTAGACGCGCTCGTTCTTCATGTTGATGGCGCCATAGTCGTTGTCGTTCTTGAGCTTGAGAAAAAGCGACTTGGTTTCATTGAGGACGAGGAACTTGCTCATCGATGTGTTCTTGTGAATGCTTGTCATGTAGCGGGTTGCAAGATGCATGACGGTCTTGATGCGCGGCTCGTCGAAGAGTGTTCGATGACGGTGTACTTGAGCCGGAGAAGGATTCGTCGGAGTGGCGACTTGAGTGGCTCCGTCTTGAGTATGATGATGTAGAAGGAGGCTGGTTCACCAACAAGGCGCGGATCTCGTCCATTCTTGCATCGTTGTCTTGCTTGTGCGCGTCGAGCTTGTTGTCGAATTAGTCTCTTGTACGTTGCTTGGAGAGTTGCAAGTCGGTGGCGAGGTTGTCGATGCGGTCATTCATAGCTTGTTTCTCTTGATGCAACGCTCGTTGTGCACCAAAGAGGTGGCTCTTGGTGACATATGATGACATGTCGTCGTCTTGCTAGATGAAGAGTGGATTTGTAGAAGTACTTGGCCTATCCATCATTTCAAGCAAAATGTGAGTGGTAGAAGGAAAAGAACTAATACCAATGTACCTTTGACCGATGTTGAAAATGAATCAAGTTCACTCAAATGCGGACAATGAAATAGCACTTTTGGTACCAATTCTTGTCGGTTCTCACACCTACACAAGTAAAAGCTTATAGTGGAGCTTGGTTAGGATGGTGGCACAAAATTTGATGCAATAGTAAGTGAGCTTCAATAATGTTGGAAACGGTGCACAAATTTGCAAATGCAACAAGTAGACCAAGCAAGTATGGGTACACGGAAACACACACGCAAATAGATAAGTGGGATTGTGTAAACCAAAAGTGAGCCAAAATGTGGAAACCACAAAAATGCTCTTGTTGCATAATTCTAGAGAGACGCTAGCACGATTGCACAATAGGCGGATATGCAAGCTTGTGCACAACCTATTAGGCAAAAATGCAACTATCTCTATCCCAATTATGCTATATGAATGGTATTTCGGTGCAATGATCCAAGATGTTCCAATATGACAATCTTAATGTAGTATGATGCTATGGTTCTTGCTCATAAGCTCTTTGCTTATCTTTCCTCTTTGCTTAAAAGCTTGGGTGGCTCTTTCACTTTTGAGCTCTTTTCTCATGCAAAACTTCACGAACCAAGATAGCAATTGTGTATGCTATGACAACTTTGTGACACACAAGTGGATCCCAAGATATGCACCACTATGGTATTGTGTGTATGCTATGGAGTATGATCCCTAATGTGCACAAGTCACGTTGCCGGCAATACTCAATGGCTAGTCTCGATGGGTAAGCTACGCAAAATGAGGCAATGTGGGTTATCAATGCAAATGCAAGGTATGACAAAGGTGTCGTCGAAGTTACCGTCCTTGGCGATGATGAGACCCTTGCGAAGATGAGCCGTGGTGGTGATGAAGTCGAACCGTACCTAGATAGCCGAAACACAATAGGACATGGGAGCCACAACTCAAAATCTCAAGGACCAAAATGTGTCAAAATCGTCCTAGGAGGTATCGGGGAAGATTTTGGTGTATGTGGGTTTGGGAGATGTGGTGGGAGGTGGGGTTGTGGTGGTGGCCGAACTGAAAATTCAGTTTCGTCAGAGTTGAACGGACGTCCGGTTTTTGCGGTCGTCCGGTCGTCGGGCGTCCGGTAACAGCCGGTCGCCCGGTGCCTGGGCGATTTTCGGGCACGGGAAGAACTGCTCGGTTTCGGGGTGGAAGGGGATGGTGAGGTCGAAATCGAGTGGTTTGATGGATGGAAAAGGGAGGGGAGGGTGGGAAAAGCTAGATCCACACGCAGCAACACAAATCCATGGACCAAACCCAACAAAATCTCAACTCACAAAGAAATCACAAAAAAATTTGGGGCTATTTTTGGTGGGGAATTTTCGGAATTAGGACGAAAACAACAAAATCAAGCTAGAAAACACGGGGTAGGGGCTCCAAAAATGTGATCAACGTGGCTCATGATACCAAGATGATGTAGGGCGGAACCCTAAGTAGTCGATCTTTCACGTTTGGAGGGGATCCTACGGGGGAACACGAGAAAACGCGCGGAAATCACAAAGGGGAACACGAGGGAAACGAGAGAGATAAACCTTAAACCGACATAGAATCGATTACACGAGTGCTAGATCACCGAACACATAGAGTAACATATGATCCACAATCAACAAAGGGAAAGGATACAACGGAATCGTTCTTCTCCGAGAGGACGCCTTGAAGTTCTTCCCTAAAGAGGGGTCTTGAATCCGCTTGGGGATCTTCTCCGTAGAGGTCCTGATCTCCGAGGAGAAGTATCCAAGTGGATGAGCAAAGGCTCTCACACAAACATGAGCTAATCCAATGTTGCCCTAGCTAGGAGGAGGGGTCCTATTTATAGTCTTAGTGCAAAAGGGGGCAAAGTGGAGGGGTACATGGGCTTTGGCCCGAAACTGTGTGTAGACAGGTACCGGACGTCCGCTGGGGGCCGGTCGTCCGGTCGTTCATGAGAGACCGGTCGTCCGGTGTCGCCGGACGTCCGCTGGAAGCTCTCTGGAATGGGTGCACCGGACGTCCGGAAGTTTCCTACTTCCGCTAATTTCCATTCTGTTGACAGATGCCGGTCGTCCGGTGGTTCCGGTCGTTCGCTCGCTGGAGTGTGGCCGGTCGTCCAGTCTGGGCCGGACGTCCGCTCGCTAGGGCTTGGCGGCTGGGGCTTCAGGCGCCGGACGTCCGGTCCCGACCGGTCGTCCGGTGGCTGGAGCTTTCTCCGGTTGACCTTCTTCTTGACCTTTGCGGTTGGTAGCTTCGTCTCCTTGTCCAATGGATGTAGATGCACCATGGCTTTCCTCTAGGTACCTGATCACACACAAAGTGTCCATATGAGGTAGTAGCCAAGTCTCGTGAGTAGAGAGAGGAAGTTCGGAAAGGAGCGAGTTCACCTTATCTTCGATAGCCTTGGCTCTAGCTCTTGTCATGGGTCCAAGTGGTGTTGAGGAAGATGTAGACACGTCCATGGGGATGAGCGAGGGATGCTCCATAGATTCGGCTCGGGTGTCGTGGCACCGGTCGTCCGGTGGGGCCGGTCGTTCGCTCGCTGGGAGGTATGGCCGGTCGTCCGGTCCTGGACGGACGTCCGCTCGCTGGCAGGGACTTGGGCGGGCTGGTTAAGACTCCAGGCGTCAGGCGTCCGGTGATGACCGGTCGTCCGGTGACATCCAGGCGTCGGACGTCCGGTCCAGACAGGTCGTCCGGTGGCTGTAGCTTCGGGCAACTTCTTCTCTTGGTCCTTGTACTTGGCGTCATCGCTAGCTCGTCTGTTGGATGTGGCTTCAAAGTCCTGAAATCATCACTTGTAACTCCGTTCTTGTTCCCCTTGCGCATGCTATCATCTCCATGCTTGTTCTTGCTCCAATGTTCATCCTTCTCCAAGCTAGGCCCTTCATTTGTAAGCAAAACAAATGTATCCAATTTAGGCAGCATCATATTCTCATGAACATTAGAATCATTACCAAGAAACGAAAATACCTGGTAATTTAGTTGGCGTGCGCGAGCTCTAGTAATTGGTCCAGTATGTATAGCAGCAGGGGCTGTGGGTGTAACAATGGTATTGATGTCCTCATCATCCTCCCCTTCTTGAAATGAAGTCGTCCTCAACGGAAGTTTATCTTCCTCACCCAAATAAGGCTTCAAATCTGCAACGTTAAAAGTGGGACTAACCCCAAAATCTGCAGGCAGCTCAAGTTTATATGCATTATCATTTATTTTCTCCAACACCTTAAAGGGACCATCAGCACGCGGCATTAGCTTTGATTTGCGCAAATCAGGAAATCTATCCTTACGCAAATGTAACCAAACAAGATCTCCAGGTGCAAACACAAGATGTTTTCTACCCTTATCTGCAACAAGTTTATATTTAGCATTCATACGCTCAATGTTTTCCTTAGTTAACTCATGCATTTTTAAAATCAATTCAGCATGTTGTTTAGCATCAAAATTAACCTTCTCCGAAGATGGAAGAGGCAACAAATCAATAGGTGCACGAGGTAGGAAACCATACACAACTTCAAAAGGGCACATCTTAGTAGTAGAATGCAATGAACGATTATAAGCAAATTCAATATGAGGCAAGCATTCTTCCACCATTTTCTTATTATTTTTCAAAACAACACTAAGCATAGTAGACAATGTTCTATTGACTACTTCAGTTTGTCCATCAGTTTGGGGGTGACAAGTAGTACTAAAAAGCAGTTTAGTCCCCAATTTAGCCCATAAACATCACCAAAAGTGGCTAAGAAATTTAGTATCATGATCTGAAACAATAGTATTGGGCACACCATGCAAGCGAATAATTTCACGAAAGAACAAATCAGCAACATTAACGGCATTATCGCTTTAATGACATGGTATAAAGTGTGCCATTTTCGAGAATCTATCCACGACAACAAATATGCTATCCCTCCCCGTCTTTGCTCGAGGTAAATCTAAAACAAAGTCCATAGATATATCCTCCCAAGGAACACTAGGTACAGGCAAAGGCATATATAAACCATGAGGATTGAGTCGTGACTTAGCTTTTTGACATGTAGGGCAGCGAGCAATAAAACGCTCAACATCCCGTCTCATCTTTGGCCAAAAGAAATGTGTAGAAAGTACGTCCTCCGTCATATTCACGCCAAAGTGTCCCATTAATCCCCCTCCATGCGCCTCCTGCAACAACAAAAGACGAATAGAACTAGCTGGAATGCATAGCTTGTTAGCACGAAACACAAATCCATCATTAACGATGAACTTGTTCAATGTGCTCCCTTCTTTACAATTCTGCAATACATCTTTAAAATCAGCATCATGCACATATTGATCTTTGATGGTCTCCAAACCAAATATTTTGAAGTCAAGTTGTGAAAGCATAGTATAGCGACGAGACAATGCATCAGCAATAAAATTTTCTTTACCCTTCTTGTGTTTAATAACATAAGGGAAAGTCTCAATGAATTCAACCCATTTAGCATGTCTACGATTTAGTTTAGCTTGACTTGTAATATGTTTCAAAGATTCATGATCAGAATGTATAACAAATTCTTTGGGCCATAAATAATGTTGCCATGTCTCTAAAGTCCGAACAAGAGCATATAATTCTTTATCATAAGTAGAATAATTCAGACTAGGCCCACTCAATTTTTCAGAAAAGTATGCAACAGGTTTGTCATCTTGTAATAACACACCTCCTAATCCAATTCCGCTAGCATCACATTCAAGCTCAAAAGTCTTATTAAAATCAGGAAGTTGGAGTAAAGGAGCATGTGTCAACTTATCTTTCAACACCGTGAAGGCTTCTTCCTGTGCGGTACCCCAAACAAAAGGCACATCCTTCTTTGTAAGCTCATTGAGAGGTGCAGCAATGGTGCTGAAATCTCTCACAAAACGCCTATAGAATCCAGCGAGGCCAAGAAAACTCCTCACTTGTGTGACCGTTTTGGGCTGCGGCCAACTCTCAATAGCTTCAATCTTGGCTTTATCAACTTCAATTCCCTGTGGAGTAACAACATAGCCAAGAAAAGACACTCGGTCGGTGCAAAATGTGCACTTCCCAAGGTTACCAAACAAACGTGCATCACGTAGAGCAATAAAAACATCACGTAAATGTTCCAAATGTTCCTCCAAAGATCTGCTATAAATCAATATGTCATCAAAGTAAACTACCACAAATCGTCCAATGAAAGCACGTAAAACTTCGTTCATTAATCTCATGAAAGTGCTAGGTGCATTAGTTAACCCAAAAGGCATGACTAACCACTCATATAATCCAAACTTAGTTTTAAATGTTGTTTTCCATTCATCTCCCAATATCATACGAATTTGATGGTATCCACTATGCAAATCAACTTTGGAGAATATTGTAGAGCCACTCAATTCATCAAGCATATCATCTAGCCTAGGAATAGGGTGACGATAACGAATAGTAATATTATTAATGCCTCTACAATCAACACACATACGCGATGTACCATCCTTTTTCGGCACTAGAATAATAGGAACAACACAAGGACTAAGGGATTCGCGTATATAACCTTTGTCGAGAAGCTCTTGTACTTGACGCATAATCTCCTTCGTCTCCTTTGGATTGGTACGGTATGGCGCACGGTTTGGCAGTGAAACACCGGGAATTAAGTCAATCTGATGCTCAATCCCTCGAATAGGCGGTAATCCCGGTGGCACGTCTTGTGGAAAGACGTCAGCGAACTCCTGCAAAATGTTAGTGACAGCAGGAGGCAAAGAGGAAGGCACGTCCTCGAATGAAAATAATGCCTCTTTGCACACAAAAGCATAGCAAACAGATTTGCTGAAATCTAGCTCATCAATATCAGATTTGGTGGCAAATAAACATGCACTTTTCAATTTAATTTCAGAAGCAACACTAGATGGTTTATTATTAGGCTTCATTTGTTGCTCAAATTCTTTTGCCACAATCTGATTTTCACTCTTATTTTCTCCTGTTTTGCTTTATTAGCTCTATTAATATCATCTTTCAAAATGGAATCAGGAGTCATAGGAAGCAAAGTAATATTTTTATCCTTATGAACAAGAGTATACTGATTGTTTCTACCATGGTGTACAGAATTTTTATCAAATTGCCATGGTCTACCAAGTAATAAGGAACATGCTTGCATAGGTACCACATGACAATCAACATAATCAGCATATGTAAAGATACTAAAATGCACACGAACAGTACGTGTTACCTTAACCTTGCCGTTGTTGTTGAACCATTGGATGTAGTAAGGATGTGGATGTGGTCTTGTGGTGAGAGAGAGCTTCTCCACCATCTCCATGCTAGCCAAGTTGTTGCAGCTCCCTCCGTCTATGATGACGCGCACAGAACGTTCCTTCACAACTCCCTTTGTATGGAACAAATTATGCCTCTGATTTTGCTCAGCTTGTGTAACCTGCACACTCAAAACACGTTGAGCAACTAAACATTCATACCTGTCAGCATCTTCAGGAGCCATGTATTGCGTCTCATGATCAGAATCATCTCCACTGTGTTCTTCAATTGTAATACGGGCCAAAGTCTCCTCATCATAATCACTAGCAGACTCATACCCACCATCCTCAGTAGCAATCATCACACGCTGAGATTTGCATTCTCTCGCATAATGTCCTCTTCCCTTACAACGATGACAAATAATATCACTTGTGTGCCCTGTTGATGCCATGGACGAAGAAGAGCTCTGTGCAGGCCCGACAGGTGCGCTCTATACAGATAGTGGTGGTTGTGCCTGCTTTCTTGTATCACGGCTGGAGGTAGCAGCTGATGGAGGTGCTGGTGCAGTGGAAGTAGAGGATGCACACGGTGTCCATGATGAAAGTCGACCTGCAGAAAAGTTAGTTCGCGCCAATGCTTGTCGATCCTGCACTTCACGTTCAGCTTTACAAGCAAGATGGAATAAACGAGTGATATTAGTATACTCCTTATACTCTAGAATGGTCTGAATCTCTCTATTTAATCCACCCATAAAACGTGCAAGCATAGCTTCATTCTCCTCAACAATACCACATCTAATCATGCCAGTTTGTAATTCTTGATAATATTCTTCTACAGAATTTTTTCCTTGTCTTAAACGCTGCAAATTTTGAAGCAATTCACATTGATAATATGGTGGAACCCAACGAGTACGCATAGCAGTTTTGAAAGCAGCCCAAGTAGTTGGAATAGGATATAATCTACAATGTTCAGACCACCATACACATGCAAAACTAGTGAAAAGCACAAACAACAGTAGCAACCCGTCTCTCCTCGGGATATTGTAAACATGTAAAACATTGTTAAGTTTCTAACTCCCAAGTAAGATATATATCAGGAACATATCTACCCTCAAATGGTGGAATATTCAATTTCAGTTTCGGAATATGGTCATTATCTCGTACCTGAGGTGGTGGTGCAGGCCTACCATGCGAATATATACCTGAGGTCGACCTGCTGGTGGTGGTGCTGGTGGCTGCACGTAGTTCAGATTTTGATCAACCTCATCCTCATAATAGTCCTCCACCTTTGCAGTAACAGCAGGAGCTACAGAAGCACCATCAGCAGTAGCAGCGGCACCAGAATTTTGTCCTGGCTCAATAGGAACACGTTGTGCTCGCCCTACTGTATCGCGGTGTAGAGCTGGTTGTGGGAGGCGTTTGAGTAATTCATCAAACTTGGCGTCCAACTTGGTGTCAATTGACTTCTCAATGTCATCCATCTTCTCCATTGCCTTTCCAAAGCTGGCCATCACATCTTCCACCTATTGACCCAACATTTGATGAAACTTATCATGAAGCTCCTTGTTCGTCATGTTCTCCCAGTCAATCTTGTCGACTTGTGTTCCTGCCATAGTTAGCAGCAATAGAAACAGACAAGAATATGATCCTACAGACTACTGGATATGGTGGTGGTGGGGTGTCACAAATCCGTCAAGCGAATCTCAAATTCTTACCAGTTCTTACCCAGCAGCAGGCGGTGATCGGCAACCGTTGTAGTCAAAACTCTCAAAGCTTGGATAGAGTGATTACCAGGAAGAGTCAAACACACGACGTAGATGTATGTGGAGCTGGGAAGGCTTATAATATGGTAGCAAAAAGGATCAGCAATAATCAATTCAGAGATGCAAAGTTGAATAAACGCTCAATGACGATATTGTGCTGGTCCTAGGCTAGACCGTGCTAGAGATGCGAGCCTAGAACACTAGCAAAATCACGGCGCTGCACTTAAACAAGGGAAAAGCACACTCTGGAAAAAAATCGCTCTTAATTTTTTTTTGCGCTGCTCTTTTTTTTTGTGAAAAATCACTATAATGGCGAGTGTCTCAAAACTCTTCCCAGGTCAAACTAACAAGATGGGCACAAAATTTTTTTGACAATTTTTTTGGGAAATCGGGGCAGCGACGACGAAAAAGTGCGACAAAAAATCACTATGATGGCGAATGTCTCAAAACACTCCTGGGGACCTAAAAATAGGATAGGGAAAAAATATTTTCGGTCGCCAAAATTTTGGCCTAAAAACTGCCCGGGGGTCTCCAGGCAAGGAAACACGAATCGTAAATTAGATGGATCTCGAAAACAAACCTAATATGCAAGGAACTCGGATTGGCGGTGGATATATGGTGGTAGGATATGGCAGTGGTGGTGGTATATGATAGCGGTGGTGGTATATGGATATGGATAGGTGGTATATGGCAGCGTTGGTGGGATATGGCAGCGGTGGTGGTATAAGGCAGCGTTGGTGGGATATGGTAGCGGTGGTGGTATATGGCAACAACGATGAAGATGGTGCGGCGGTGGCGTGACATACTGTGACAGAACTTGAAACTCTAAAGGACTAGATGCTAAGACCAGCAACTAGACACGATGATGCAACCCCAAATTCAACAAAGCAAAACCCTAAAAACATTATGCAAAGCCTCAGATTGGTTCGGATATGATGAACTAACCCTAATTTTTTTGTGTGGCTTTTTCATGAACTGTAGGTATGAAGAACCGACTCGATCTAAACTACGAAAAACTGTAAAATCTCACCAAGCAACCTGGAAATCTGATACCACTTGATAGAGGCAAAGGTGTCCCGTCTTTCCATGAGATGATGGATATCACTTTCATGGAAGTCGACTTTAACGATCTGACTACGAACGTGCGAGGACGTCGCGCCTTAGCAATCGCTAAACCAACTCCGAGAGGTTATTGACCACGCCGGAGCACGATCAACCTAACCACGAGGGTCTGTTTCCTGCGAGCAAACGAAGAACAAGCAAGAAACTGAGATTGCAATCTACATATTGCGAATATAAGATGAAAGCTTTATTGATCAAGGTGGGGTTCTGTGACGTCTTTGTCTGGTCGTTGAACACAAACGAAGTACGCGAAGTTGCAGCTATGACGAACTTTAATCTAAACAAAACCCAAAGTCTAAAAGGTGCCCTAGGGGCTGTATATATGGAGGAAGAGGGGGTGAATTTCATGGCCCTTGGTAGAGGGGACTGAAACTAACCCTATCTCTTGTTTCCCCACACATACGGTCTCTAAAAATAGCCTATACTTATGTATTTCAAAATTACATGAGCCTGACCCAATAATAAGGTGACGTAGCACCTAAAATAGCCTCTGGACGAAATTTATGAAGTGGCATCTTGTATATTTCGTCCAAGGCTTCATGCATTCATTATGGTGGCTTCAAAGTCCTGAAATCATCACTTGTAACTCCGTTCTTGTTCCCCTTGCGCATGCCATCATCTCCATGCTTTTTCTTGCTCCAATGTTCATCCTTCTCCAAGCTAGGCCCTTCATTTGTAAGCAAAACAAATGTATCCAATTTAGGCAGCATCATATTCTCATGAACATTAGAATCATTACCAAGAAACGAAAGTACCTGATAATATAATTGGCGTGCGCGAGCTCTAGTAATTGGTCCAGTATATGTAGCAGTAGGGGCTGTGGGTGTAACAATGGTATTGATGTCCTCATCAGGACCAGCCCGGACATCCGTCCCGACCCCAGAAATCTGGCGCCCATCACAAAACGCACCCAAAGCTGAACCCCGTTAGCCCGGACATCCGGCCAGAGGCCCGGACATCCGACCCCTAGCCCGGACATCCGGACCCCGCCTGTCCCGAGAGCAACCGCAGGGCCAGGCCAGCCCGGACATCCGGCCCGTCGCAAAGCCTCGGACATCCGGCCCCAGCCCAGACATCCGGCATCTGCCTGTGCGCAGGGAATGGGCCAAGGGCCCAAGTATCCCCCTCTCACTTACCCCTTCGTGGGCTAACACTATATATACTCTCCCACCTCCTCCTAGTTAGGGTTAGCAAAGGATTAGCTCATTTGAGATAGAGCTTTGCTTATGTAGGGCGGAACCCTATGGTGACGATCTTTCATGTTTGGAGTGGATCCTACGGGGAATCACGAAGAACACGCGGAAGCACAAAGGGGAAACACGGGGAAAACGAGAGAGAATCATTAAACCGACAAGGAATCAATCACACAAGTACTAGATCACCGAATACAAAGAGTAACACATGATCCATAATCAACAAAGGTAAGGATACAAAGGAACCGTTCTTCTCCGTGAGGGGGTCTTGATGGTCTTCCCTAGAAAGGGGTCTTGAATCCTCTTGGGGGCTCTTCTCCGAAGAGGTCGTGACCTCCGAGGAGAAGTATCCAAGTGGATGAGCAAGGCTCTCACACAAATATGAGCTAAACCAATGCTAACCCTAGAAAGAGGAAGGAGAAGGAGTATATATAGTCTAGGTGGCGAAGAGGTACATGGGCTTAGGCCCTTTACTATGCGCAGACAGGCGGGGCCGGATGTCCGGGTGACGGGCCGGATGTCCGAGGCTTCCGGAGGGGCCGGATGTCCGGGTGAGGCGGCCGGATGTCCGGGCTGGAGGCAAAAGCTTCTGTAGTTCCTGGTGCATGGCGCCGGATTTCCGGGCTTTGGGCTGGATTTCCGGGCTGAGGCCGGATGTCCGGGCTGGACATCGGATGTCCGGGCCCTGTAGACTTGGCCAACTTGGCCGTTGCTGATGAAGACGCTCCAGGGGCCGGATGTCTGGGACCTTGGCCGGATGTCCTGGGCCTGGAAGGTGAGCTTTCCCGTTTCCATTGGTTCTCTTCATCCATGGAGTTGGCGGCTTGTCCGTCTTCACATGCATCCTCGGGAGGTTCCTCTTGACACCTAATCATGCATAGTATAGCGGACTTAGGTAGTAGCCATGTCTCGAGTGGATCATATGTGATATCACTAAGGAGAGAAGTCACCTCATTCTCGATAGCTTTAGCTCATGCTCATGTCATAGGTCCTCTTGGCTCTTGATGAGACGAAGGTAGGTCCATGGGGATGACCATAGGATGCTCCACATCATCTCCCCCCCTTGGGAGAGATTTGACCTCGGATCGAAATCCTCATCACCATGGTACAGGGAGAGATCGGAGACGTTGAAGATGTCGCTCACGTTGTACTTGTCGCGTGGGAGATCGATCTTGTAAGCTTTGTTGTTGTAGCGTGCTAGCACCTTGAAGGGTCCATCGGCTCAAGGGAGAAGCTTGGACTTGCGTTCGTTGGGGAAGCGGTCCTTGCGAAGGTGTAGCCACACGAGGTCTCCAATGTTGAATATCATGGGATGCTTGTTGACGTTGAGCTTGATCGTGAGTCATTGTACTTGGCGCTCGATGGTGTGTCTTGTATCTTCATGCATCTTCTTGATGTAGCTTGCACGGGCACATGCGTCGATGTTGGTGTGCTCTTGCAGAGGAAGAGGTAGAATGTCCAATGGGGACAATGGGTTGAAGCCGTAGACGACCTCTAAGGGGGACTTGCCGGTCGTCGAATGTCTTGCACGGTTGTAGGCGTACTCGGCGATGGGTAGACACTCCTCCCACTCCTTGATGTTATTCTTGATCAACACACAAAGTAGAGTGGAGAGTGTACGGTTCGTCACCTCCGTTTGGCCGTCGGTTTGAGGATGGTATGCAGATGAGAACAAGAGCTTGATTCCGAGCTTGGCGCATAGGGTCTTCCAAAAGTAACTCAAGAACTTGACATCGCGGTCAGAGACGATTGTCTTTGGTACTCCATGGAGACGCAAGATTTCCCTACAAAAGAGATTTGCAATGTGTAAAGCATCGTCTATCTTGTTGCAAGGGATGAAATGTGCCATCTTAGAAAATCGGTCCACAACAACAAACACGGAATCCTTGCCATTTTGAGTTCTAGGCAAACCAAGTACAAAATCCATGCTAATGTCTTCCCAAGGTTGATAAGGAATAGGAAGAGGCATGTAAAGACCATGGGATTGAGCTTTAGACTTAGCTTTGCGACATGTAGAGCATCGGGTGGTGAAGCGTGAGACATCGCGGAACATCTTGGGCCAAAAGTAGTTCTTGGATAGCATGGCGAATGTCTTGTCGCATCCGAAATATCCCATGAATCCGCCTCCATGAGCCTCTTGCAAAAGGAGCAAACGAAGAGAAGACTCGGGAATGCATAGTTTGTTAGCTCTCATAAGATAACCATCCTTGATATAATATTGTTCCCAAGATGTATGCGTCAAACATTTAGCATAAGGAGTTTCAAAAGATGGCATTAGCATACAAGGCTTTTATGTGCTCAAAGCCAATAACATTCAACTCAAGTTTAGTGACAAGCGTGCATATGCGAGAAAGTGCATCGACAACTACATTTTCCTTACCCTTAATGTACTTGATCACATAGGGAAAAGATTCAATAAATTCACTCCATTTGGCATGACGCTTGTTCAACTTAGTTTGACCTTTTAAGTACTTAAGCGTTTCATGATCGGTATGGATGACAAACTCATGAGGTCTAAGATAATGTTCCCAAACATGTAGCACACGCACTAAGCCATACAATTCTTTGTCATAGATGGGATAGTTAAGTTGAGCACCGGAGAGTTTTTCACTAAAATATGCAATGGCTCGTTTTTCTTGCATCAAAACTCCGCCAATTCCGGTACCACTTGCATCACAATGAACCTCAAAAGTTTTTCAAAATTGGCAAAGCAAGAATCGGAGCATGAGTAAGCAAAGACTTGAGCTCATCAAAAGCGGTGGATTGCAAAGATCCCCAAACAAAAGGAGCATTCTTCTTACTCAAGGCATGCAAAGGAGTTGCAATAGTGCTAAAATCTTTCGCAAAGCAATGATAAAAACCTGCTAGACCAAGAAAACTACGCACTTGTTGAAAATTGGTGGGTTGGGGCCAAGTTTTAATTGCTTCAATTTTAGATTCATCAACATGGACACCCTTGGAAGAGACAACAAAACCCAAGAAAACCACTTTCTCAACACCAAATGTGCACCTTTTCATGTTTGCATAAAGACTTTCCTTGCGAAGGATTTGCAAAACAGCCCTAACATGATTAAGATGCTCTTTCATGGTTTTGCTAAACACAAGAATATCATCGAAGTAAACCACAACAAAGACTCCAATATAAGGGCGAAGCACATAATGCATGAGACGCACGAAAGTACCGGGAGCCTCCGATAAACCCATAGGTATGCCTAAGCACTCATATAAGCCAAATTTGGTTTTGAAAACAGTTTTCCATTCATCACCCTCTTGAATGCGGATTTGGTAATAGCCACTTTTAAGATCAATTTTTGAGAAAAAGTTGGCTCCACTAAGTTCATCAAGCATATCATCTAAGCAAGGAATGGGATGCCTATAGCGAACTATAATAGCATTTATAGGTCTACAATCGGAGCACAAGCGAAAACTTCCATCGGGCTTAGGCACAAGTATAACCGGAATGGCACAAGGGCTTAAGCTTTCATGTACATGACCGTTGTCGATTAGTTGTTGTACTTGCCATTGAATCTCCTTGGTTTCTTCGGGATTGACACGGTATGGAGCTTTGTTTGGAAGTGGCGCTCGGGGGATGAGGTCGATTCGATTCTCAATGCCTCGTAGAGGAGGTAGACCCGGAGGTAGCTCATTGGGGGAAACATCTTGGAATTCCTGCAAAAGAGATTGAAACACTAAACGTAGCTCGTGAGAGGTGTTAGTTTTTGGTTCTCCGTCCTTGCACACAAGGAAAAAGTGCATCACACTCGATGGGTTCTCACACACTTCTCTCATCTCATGTTTTGTTGTAAATAGTATGAGGTTTTTCTCTCTAGGCGAAGAGGTGCTCAAGTTTGGCTTGTGGCTCTCACTCACTTTTTGGTGGATCACTTTCTCACTCTTCTCTCCATGATGGGTGGCTTGCTTGTCGGCTATCACTTGACAAGGAGACATAGGTCGTAGCACATATTCTGATGTAGGAAAGAACACTAGGTGGACGATCTTTCACGTTTGGAGTGGATACTACGGGAAATCACGAAGAACACGCGGAAGCACAAAGGGGAAACACGGGGAAAACGAGAGAGAATCAATAAACCAACAAGGAATCAATCACACAAGTGCTAGATCACCGAACACAAAGAGTAACACATGATCCACAATCAACAAAGGTAAGGATACAAAGGAACCGTTCTTCTCCGTGAGGAGGTATTGATGGTCTTCCCTAGAAAGGGATCTTGAATCCGCTTGGGGGATCTTCTCCGAAGAGGTCGTGAGCTCCGAGGAGAAGTAACCAAGTAAATTAGCAAGGCTCTCACACAAATATGAGCTAAACCAATGCTAACCATAATACGAAGCTAGGAGACGAGTATATATAGTGCATAACCCATGAAAGGGTAAGTGGGAGAGGGAACATGGGGTGAAACCCCTTGCACTGCGCGCAGGCACGTCGGTAGTACCGGTCAGGTGGCCGGTAGTTCCACTGAGAGCTCATGCGGGGTGGTAGTTCCGGACGTGGAAGGCGGTACTGCCGCTGGGATGTTAGGCGCTGGCTTCTGGAGATGGACCTCAAAGGGGCCAGCGGTTGTACTGGTTGTCGGGGCGGTTGTTCCAGTCTTTGGGTAGAAACCGGTAAAACCGGTGTAGCACCGGCATT
>NC_057804.1:334564385-334590701 GCF_018294505.1 Triticum aestivum | reverse complement strand
TTGTGCATGGGCCTCCTTTTATACGCTCAAGGGGTCTCCGAGAGGTGGCAACATAGACAAGGGCAAAAATGGAAAAGGAATTGCGGTTGGTACAACTACTTGTACAGTGTATCCTACCTAACGCTGACGGCAGGGGACAAAGGCATTAAATGCCCGTCTGTGTCGCCAAAATAGTGCAAAAAGGACCGTTAGGGAATCCATCGTTCGCCACGATGGCAGTCTTGTCAGCATCGCTTGCCACCGCGCACCGCTGGCTGCACAGCCTCTTGCCACGCGCGTCTGGAAAGACCCCAGGGCGACACATTGGTGGATGTGCTAGAGCGCGGGTACAGAGTGGTAGCTTACCGCGGCAAGCGCGTTGCCGCGGTTGTTGTCTTGTCGCGCCCGGAAGCTTGTCGCTCACCGGGCCTTGCCGGGACGCGTGGCGCGTCGCGGCAAGTTCCTTGTGATGCCTTGGTGGGCCTTCCCGGCAACCTCCTCTTGCCGGGGCCTTGTCTCCTTGGCTTAAATACTTTGTTCTTGAATGGCTCCAAAGGAACCACGGAGGACCTTGGCGGTCGCCCAGCAAGCCTTGCCGCGGTGTGCTGCAACTGCCCGTGCACAAGTTCGGGATACTAGGGTACCCCTACTTTAGTACACCGACAATTTCCCGAATTCTGTCCACAAAATCTCTTGAATTTTGCCCCGAAATCCCCCTTTTCCCTGCAAGTTCATCAAGTTCTATCGGATTTGGAGGCTCGGACATCCGGCACGTGCCCCCCGGACATTCGGCTGCTCGGGCATCCGGCATGACCGCCCAGACATCCAGCATCCCGCAACCCCATTTCCTTCACCACTCTACTTCTGCCTAACTTCCACAAAATTTAGCCTAGTTTCCCAGTTACCCTTCCGCATACCACCATCGCTTACCCGCTACAAGCTCTGAAAATTTTGACACGTTTTGTTCTTTGAGAATTTGAGTTTTGGTTTCTTTTTGCTAACGCATTTCGGCAACTTAGGGACAGTTCAACATCGACATCACCGTCGCTCATCTTCTCCACAGGCGTGTCATCGACACCGACCACTTCATCTTTATTCGTACTTGCTTACACTAGACAAACCATTGACGGTAACCTCGACCACACATTTGTGTAATCCCTTGCCATTGCATTGATAACCACCATAGCCCATTTTGCGTACTTTTCCTATCGAGACTAGCCTCGGAGTATTGCCAGCAACGTTACTTGTGCACATTAGCTCCCATTGCATACATACCATATTATCTTGGTACATATCTTCATATCATCTCTTGTGTCACAAGGTTGTCATCGCATCACAAGGTTGTCATCGCATATACACAATTGCTATTTTGGTTCATGAATTTTTCCATAGTGGCCAAAGAAAGAGCTCCAAACATAAAGAGCCAAACATACTTTTACGCAGTAGGAAAAGATAAGCAAATAGCTTTTAAGCAAGAACCACAGCATCATACTACATTAAGATTGTCATACTCGATCATCTTTTATCATATCATCGTAACACCATACATATGGGGATAGAAGTTGTTGCATTTTGCATAGTAGGTTGTGCACAAGTTTCGTATCCGCCTATTATGCAATCAAGCTAGCGTCTCTCTAGCGTTGTGCAACAAGAGCATTTTCGTGGATTACACATTTAGGATCATTCCTTGGTTGCACAACCTCATTTATCTATGTGTGTGTCTGTTTCCGTGTACCACGATTTGCTATTGGTCTACTAGTTGCATTTGCAAATGTGCGGATCTTTTCCAACATTATTGAGTCTCACTAACAATTGCATAACTTTTGTCCACCATCCTAACCATGCTCCACCATAAGCTTTATTTGTGTAGGTGTGAGAAATTGACGGGAACCGGTACCACCTGTGCTATTTCCTTGTTACATCATTGAGTGATCTTTGATCCATTCTCAACATCGGTCAAGGTACATTTGGTATAGTTCTTGTTTTTCTCCCACTCACACATTTACTTGGAATGATGGATAGGCCAACTACTTCTACCAACCCACTCTTCATCGAGCAAGACGAGGACCCGAACACCTACGTCACCAAGAACCACCTCTTCGGCGCACAACGAGCTTTGCGTCAAGAACAACAAGCATTGAGTGACCGCATCGACAATCTCGCGACCGACTTGCGCCACACCGAGCAACGTACAAGAGACTACTTCGACAACAAGCTCGATGAAGAAAAACAAGGAAACAATGCAAGAATGGATGAGATTCATGCCTTGTTGGTCAACCGCTCTTCTACCACTTCGTCATATTGAAGACGGGGCCACTTGAGTCGATATTCCTCCAACAGCTCAAGTAGCACAACGTCGAACACTTTTCGTTGAGCCACGCGCCAAGCCCACCAATCAAACTACAATCCTCTACATGGAACCGATCCTCAAGAGCACCACCTAGCGCAAGAACATCGACATCGTCAAAATCAAGCTACCTTTGCGCAAGCACAAGAAAACAACGCCAACGCCAACAAGAGGAAGAGCAAGCATGCCAACACCAAGACGCATAAGATGCCGATGTACAACGTGAACAACAACAACGACGTGAAGCTTAAGCACTTGAGGTGCAAGATGCCTTTTAAGAGACAAGTTGTGCCATAGCCACACGCAACTGGCTTACTCGTGAGCAAGAAGAAGCACTTCATGATGAAATCCAAGAGAGGAACTATCAAGCAAGATTACACTGACAAGTTCCACAAGCTCCCTGACAACAACCACAAGTTTGCCAAGAGCAACAAGACAATGGGAATCCTCCACGCCAAGAGCAACATGAGGTTGAAAACACTCCATGTCAAGGGCGACATCATCCTCGACCCCAACACAATGAAGAGCAATGCTATGGCAACCTCAAGTTCACCATGCCCAAGTTAACCGGAAGCAACGATGCCGAAGAGTACATATCATGGGCATTGAAGGTCGACAAGATCTTTCGTTTGCACAACTATGAGGAATACAAGAAGATCACCATGGCATCCCTTGAGTTCCAAGTATATGTCTTCATTTGGTGGGAGTAAGTCATTGAGCGACGAGAAGCAAGAGGTGAACTACCCATCAAAACATGAAGGATGTCATCAGAGCCCGCTTCATGCCAACATACTATAACTGTGACCTCTTCAAGCGACTACAACTCCTCAAGCAAGGAACAAAGAGCGTTAAAGAGTACTACAAGGAAATGGAGATCACC
Organism: Triticum aestivum; assembly: GCF_018294505.1. NCBI lineage: Eukaryota > Viridiplantae > Streptophyta > Magnoliopsida > Poales > Poaceae > Triticum > Triticum aestivum. The sequence continues at coordinate 334,587,495 of NC_057804.1, read as the reverse complement.
ATGATATGAATTAATGTCATGGAAGATGATGAGCAAACTATGGCATTTATTGAATAGACTCAATTACCCTATCAAGAAGATCGTCGACTTCCAACCTTACTCCAACCTCATCAAGGTAGTGTACCAAGCCACTAAGGTGGAACGACAAGTGCAAGATGACTTCAAGTATGTCAAGTAATCTTCCAAGACATACGGCTCCAACAACCAAGCTCCAACGACTCAACCGACTTCTACCTCAACCAAACCTTCTACAAGCAACGGCGAAAAATCAAGCTACAAGAAAACTTTGACAACCTCAAGTCGTCCTCCTACTACAAGTAACTTCAAGCCGTGTGCTTCATCATCTACAGTTCCACCGGATGAGACCATCAAGACAAGTTCTATCATGTGCTTCACATGCGGCGGCCGAGGCCACAAGTCTTTCGAGTGTACCAACAAGCGCACCATGATACTCAACGACTACGTCACCTATGACTCCATGAGTGAAGAGGAAATGGAAGCCCTTGAGCACGTGGGCATGCACCGGCGCGTCAACGAAGATGAAGATGATCAAGCCTTTTGTGACGAAGATTTGAGCCCCGCTCTCATTGTCTCCAAGGTCTTGACACTTCAACATCAACAATACAAAGACCAAAGATTCCATATATTTCACACCAAGGCGGGCATCAATAGAAGGTCCGTGAAGGCCATTATCGATTGAGGAAGCACTACAAAAAAAGACACATCCGTGACATTTTGGGCCGAACGAATTTTTTTTCTGTCATACATATGACACTTTCTATGATGATAATTGTGACAAAACCCGGTATCATCATAGATGTGGTGGGCTCCTACTTCTATGACAAAAAATCATGACAGAAAATGGGCTTTTCATCCTTGGCGGGCTAGAGACGCAGCTGCATTACATTCTTTGGGCCGTCCATGACGGAAAAAACCATGGTAGAAGCGAGGGGGAGGAAAATTTCGGGGAGTTGCCGGTTACGGTGGGAGGTCGGGGGGCGAGCGATGCGCGTTTCTCTCGTATAGGTGCGAGGTGTTGGCTCTAACTGAACCCGAGCGAGGCGTTGGGCTCTAACTGAACCCGAGCGATTGCACTGCAGGCTATGCGTTCCTGAACCCGAGCGATCGATCGATGGCTGTTAACTGAACCCAATGGAGTGATTCCTTCGCTACTGCTGCTAACTGAAGCCGCGATGAACAGTGAGTGTTGAGGGGGGGGGGGTGGATGAACAGTGAGCGGTGGCGTTGCCTCTAGATGAACAGGAACCCATGGTGTGGAGGGCTGGATGAACAGTAGACGGTGGAGGGGTGGCCGTGAAGGGGTCATTGAACAGGACCCCGTGGTGTGGAGGGCTGGATGAACAGTAGATGGTGGAGGGGCGCCCGTGGACGGGTGGTTGAACAGTAGCCGGTGGAGTAGCACGCGGTGGAGGCTAGATGAACAGGAGCCCGTGGAGGCTGGAGGAGGTCGACGGTAGCCCGTGCAGGCTGGAGGAGGTCGATGGTGGAGATGAACAATATCTCGTGGAGTCCCGTTTTGCGGTACGCCACACCCCTCCCGATGAACAGGACCCCCGTTTTGACCGTAGCACTCCAACACAAGTCCGTTTCATCCATTTTGCGGTACACTACACCCCTCCCGATCAATAGGACCCCCGTTTTGACCGTAGGAGGTCCATTTCATCCATTTTGCGGTACGCCCACCCCTCCCGATCAACAGGACCGCCGTTTCGACTGTAGGAGGTCCGTTTCCTCCATTTTGCGGTACGCCACACCCCTCCCGATCAACAGGACCCCGTTCCGAATGTAGGAGGTTCGTTTCCTCCGTTGTGCTGTACGCCAGGCCTCGTTTCCATCGCCTATTCCGTCCAAGCCCTCTTGATGAACATGACCACGCATTCCGTTCCGACCCAGCCGGTTGGCTCCCACGCGTTCCGTTGCCTCCCGATGAACACGATGCATTTTGTTGCCTCCCCATGAACACGACGCATTCCATTGCCTCCCCATGAACATGACGCATTATGTTGCCTCCCCATGAACACGAGCCCTCGCCGTATGTCTGCACGACTAGGCGTTGGAGACCCCGCCCATATGTACACATACGTGGCCGTATTTTCTTTCTTGCACCCTGGCCGCTGTACGTACGTGTACATGCTACGTGCGCGCCTCTACTACGACATGTACGCGCCTCTACAACGACACATGCGTGCCTTTACATCGACCAGTATATATGTACGTACACATTCACGACTAGAATTTCAAAGCTACGTACGCTTCGACCAGGTGGGTCTCGACTGTTTGGCAGTTCCTTGCGTGCGAAAATGTAGCTGGTGGGTCCCAGCAGTCAGAGGGGCGAATCATTTTTTTTTGCCTGGACACACTTCCTTTGCATGCGAAGATTTAGCTGGTGGGTCCCAGCAGTCAGGGGCGAATCGTTTTTTTGCCTGGACGCACTTCCTTGCATGAGAAGATGTAGGTGGTGGGTCCCAGTAGTCAGGGGGATGAATCATTTTTTTTGCCCGGACGCACTTCCTTGCGTGGGAAGATGTAGCTGGTGGGTCCCAGCAGTCAGGGGGAAATTTTTTTCGCGAAATACGGTGGTCCGTCCGATGGGTCCCTGCTGTCAGGTGGCGGAATCATTATTTTCCGCGTAATAAGGAGGCACTTCCTTGCTGCGGCCGTGGACCCAGCTGTCAGACCATGTTGACCACGCCGCACCGAGAGCACCATGGCGGTGGACGACTGCGAGGCCTAGGAAGGGGACGACTCGGAGCCGGGGAAGACGCAGCAGTGGATGCCCACGCGAAGAGGAGTACGAGGGTTCACTGGTGCGGCTGCGGTGTCAGGCTGCTATCGCCGCAGAATAACAGGGGGTGTGGGTGAGTAGAGGGATGGCCTGGCCAGCGGTGGGAGTAGTAGGGGGCGGTGAGGCCTCCATGGCATCACAGCCGGCCATGGGAGGCAGGAGCACGCGACACGACCGACGCTGGTTTGGGCGGCTAGAGCAAGAAGACCAGAGGTTGAAGAAGCACTACAACCGTTGGATGAACATCGTACGGTAACAGGAGCTAGAATCATTCATATTGACTAAGTTGGCAAAGCCCTCCGCCCTCGTCAACTTGGTAGGCCCACAAGTCAGCCTCCCAGTATGCTGGGTTCCAGCTGGCGGGGGGTATTCATTTTTTTGTGTGTAATAAGGAGGCACTTTCTTGTGTGCGAAGATAGCTGGTGGGTCCAACAAGTCAGTGGGGAGCACATTTTTTTCACGAAATACAGAGGCCCTTCCGTTGGGTCCCAGATGTCAGGTGGAGGAATCATTATTTTGCGCGTAATAAGGAGGAATTTCCTTGTGTGCGGCCGTGGACCCAGCTGTCAGCCTCTCCATGCATAGTCTACTTCCGATGGTGTTGTTCGTTGACCATGTTGACCACGCCGCGCCGAGCGCATCCAAGGTGGTGAATGACGGCGAGGGCCCGGACAGCAACGAGCCGGAGATGGGAAAACGCGGGAGTAGAGTCGTAGACGGAGAGGTGTACGAGGGTTAACTGGTTCTAGTGCAGTGTGGTTTGGCAGTCGGTGGAGAAGAACAGGAGGTGTGGAGGGGTGGAGGGATGACCTGGCCAATGGTAGAGTAGTGCTTCATAGCGAAGCGTGCTAAGCAGAGCTGCTAGCAGCAGGACGCGGGAGGTGGTCTCGGCGGCGCTGGAGGAAGAAAACGAGAGATTGAAGATTGATGCCGGCCGTTGGATGTAAATCCAACGACTAACATGTCAGAATCATTTGTTGACTAAATTGACAACGACTTGCGTTGTCTTCGACCTATTGGCCCACATTTCAGCCTCCAAAAATGTGGCACGTATTCAACCCATTTTTCAGAATTTACAGTCTTTTTTTTGCACGGTAGAATTTACAGTCAATTTGATCTTTTTTTTTGAATTACAGCCATTAGCTGGGTTGGGTGAACAATTAATGTAGCTTTCATGTGGCCCATTTATTTTATTTCCTAAAAAATTATAGGCCATTTGCACTTTATCTAGATACACGATTTTGCTGGGCTGATTCTAATTATAATGTTGGGTTGGGCCAGCAATGTTATCAAAAAATAAAAAAGGGCTGAGCATTTTGTTATAAATATATTTAAATAATAAGTGATATTATTACATTCGTCCTTAAATCTAACCAAGCTTTTGTACACAATCACTAGGATTTTCGTGCCAAAACAATCCAGGATTTTATTTGTTAAGAAATTAGTTTTATAAGTTAATGAGATGTGGGATATTGTTTTCTTACACATGTAAGTGTCTGTTAAATATATGATGACAATAAAAATAATATATAATAACATATAAAATAATTTAAATATATGTAATATTTTTAGAAGGGAAACATAAGTTGTACCTGGCGTTCCTATTCTTATATAGAAAAATAGAACAGACCTCTGCGTTTTCTTCAAAAAAATACATAAATTGGGCTGCCAAAAATAAAACCTCGGATGGGAGGTCCATAGGCCGGTCGATACATGACAGCCCTAAGAAAATAAAAACAGGCCCTCCCATCCGAGGTCGTGGGCTGCGCATGTTAAAAATGAAAGCCTAGACGGGGCAGCCCAAAACCACGTCCAACACTTGCCAAAACTTCATCCCTCATTTTCTCTGTGTTTCGCACACTCAACATTGTGTGGGATTTTTGACTGTGCATCATATGAAGATGTGCTATGCATGAATGTTGATCAGCATGATGTTAACTGGCTGGTAGTTCCATTTTCGACCACGAATAAAACTTCAAACATGATGTTAACCCTGTTTGAAAAGGCCGTGTTAATATAAATGCTCTGCCTCTGAAAGTTGCAGTTTCTTATCTGAAACTGAAACTTGCAGTTTCTTCTCGTCTGCACTTTTATACTCCTATGAAACTACATTTTTTTAAGTGCTAAAAATACAACTCTAGAATTCATAAAGTTCTTCATATGCTCAATACTGCAAAACAGAAATTCAAAATACATTCATATCTGAAAGTACTCTCAAAATACACAATAAAAAACACAATTCACAACCTGCAAATACTGACAACCCTAAGCTCCTCCTGACAATTCACAACCTGCTCGACTATTGGGCTGGGGGGGGCAGCCCCCTCCTATTCCTCGGTGGCAGATAGCCGACCCGTGAGACGATGTGAACGGCGAGGGAGACGATGGCGGGGAAGCGTCATCGGGCCAACTGCTTTTCTCCTCTTGATGTTGGGTTCGGTCGACGAAGACTCCACCGGCTCGCTCTGGCAGGACACCCTCACAAACGACACCCTATAGATGCTCGATCCTTCAATCTCTGGTGGATGCTCCATCTGGGATCGATACTCCCACCACCGCTCCCTCACGATCGGATTCGGTGAATCTGTTTGCTCCATGGCCCAGAGGAGCAGCTCTATGTACTCCTACGCGACTCCCTCCGGGAGTATCGCTGCATTTTCACTCTGTTGCAGATATTTGGCCATGGATGTTGCCGTCGCTGCTAGTTGGTCCTTGTTTTCAAACCAAGACTGTATCTCCAACATCCTATCTAGCTTCACAGGGTCACCGTCTGCAATCCTCACGTATCGGTTGTAGTCCTCCATCGATCTACTTCTCCACAGCATCTTCACTCGTTGGCGGTGGTTTTTGAATGGAAGAGGAGAGGAGCGGCGTTGGTTTTGGATTAGAACAAGAGAGGAGCGACGCTGATTTTCGACTGGAACAGGAGAGGAGGGGCGGTGGTTTTGAAATTGAAGAGGAGAGGAGCGGTGCTGGATTTATATTGGAACAGGAGAGGAGTGGCGGTGGTTTAAGAGGAGAAGAGCGGAAGAGCGACGCCGGTCTTGGAAGTATTTTTTTGTTGTTTTGCGTATTTTGGGTCAAAGTTTTACCACGTACTGTATGTGACAAGCAAAATGTGAATGCATGTCACCAAAAATTGTATCGCTTGGTTCGTATCTGAATGTACTTTCAAATTGTATTATTTTTGCAACGTATAACATATATTTTATGTGCGAAAATCATGGTCAATTATGACCCACAATAAAAGGGAGACTAGTTAATGTGGGGTCGCTTTCTTAATTGAAGGGTAAATTGATTTTGATTTTGATCCAGTCACAGTGCGCCGGCCCTCTCGCCCAATCCTAAATCGCTGCCGCACGCTCCTCTCCCTCTTCTCCAGTGCAAAACCACCTCCTCTCCTCTCCATCATCTCCATTCCAAAACCACCGTCTCGCCGCTCCCTCTTCTGATCTTCTCCATTGAAAAACCACCTCCTCTCCTCTCCATCATCTCCATTCTAAAACCACCTCTTCTCCTCTCCATCATCTCCATTCCAAAACCACCGTCTCGCCTCTCCCTCTTCTGATCTTCTCTCTATTGCAAAACCACCTCCTCTCCTCTCCACATCTCCATTCCAAAACCACCTCCTCTCCTCTCCCTCTTCTCTATTGCAAGACCACCGTCTCTCCTCCCATCTTACAAAGCTAGCACCGGACCACTCAGAACGACATCTATGGAGAGGATGCAGCAGCGAATTAGGCAGATCGCCGGCGGCGACCAGGCAAAGTTAGCCAGGTTTAAGGAGATCCTTAGTTGGTTTGACAATGAGTGGGAGATTTCGAGGACGGTGTGTGCCATGTGGCAATGTATGCGAAAGAGCGAGACGGCGGCGATGAGGGCGGCGATGTACATGTACTCCTCGGCGGCAGTCACGCCGCAGTCCTCCGAGTTCATCGAGTATCTCCTATGGGCGATGGAGCAGACAGATTCGCCCGAGGGGATAGTCAGGGGGAGGTGGTGGGCATACAGGTCAAAGGTCGAGCACCTAGAGGATAACGAATCGATCGAGTATGGTGTGCCGTTCGTGAGGGTGCAGAGCCAGCCGGAGCCACAGGAGTATTCGTTCTCCCACCGCAAGAGGAGGCCGGATGGCGCGACGTCGCTTCCCCGACGTTCTCCACGGTTCCCTCGACGCTCGCCTCGTTTCAACGACGGCGGTAGGGTTTAAGGTAAGCTTCGCACTAACCTAATCTTCCACCTGCTCATGCTTACAATCAGTGTGATAGCTAATGAAAATCATGCTTACAATCAGTCTTCGAGTACTACGCCAATCACCCTAAAATAGCTCTGGACCTTTGGGTCAAAGTTGTAATGCAGTGTACAAATAAAGAAAAATAGATTGGTGCTTCTTTCAGAAAAGAGTACTCCCTAGAAAACTACCAATATAAGCTACTAGTATTTGGTTAGAGGATTTGCTGCCGAGAAAGATCCGTCCACAGAGAGCGCCACACATCCCACTGGTTGTGGTGGATGCCAATGCATGCATGCAGCATGGTTGGTGTCGGTAATTTTTACTTGGCACACCTCACACTCTGCATATATGCCGGTTCCATACGTACATTTGTGCAGTTCCACAAAAATGCAGCTGAATAACCCTGTTTGCACAGATATTGAAAAAGCGTGATTACATTATAGTGGCACTAGTTGATGAAACACACAAAATAAATAGAAGAAAATATTGCAATAGTATCATAGTATGCCATGCTGCGAGGGCGAGATGGGCCCTGCGACGCCTCATACGGTACGCCTCATACTGGACATCGTCCCAAGTCTCCCAGATACACCTTCTGCCAGTGATGAACATCAGTGTACAACAGTAGTACAAGGAGGCGCCTTGAGACATTCGAATCTTTATTTTTGTACATATCAACTAAAATTAAGCACCCCATTTTGCAGAAATGCTTAAACATTAACAATGGGACAAGTTGATGAAACATACTTTAACAAAAAGAAGCACTTTCTTTATCTACATTGCAAATGAAATGATAGATATGACACTCGCTCTATTTTAACTGTATTATTACTTCATTTTATCAGTGACACTAGGGTCGAGCAGGTGGCAAACGAGGTGTACCATGCGTCGTAAGATGGAGGCCGGGGGTTCTTAGAGTGGGATGCTGAAGCTAGCTCTTTTAGTCACCAACATGGATGATTCAATTCATGGGACCTTGGTGCAGTTCACCTAAAATGAAGCAATGTCCTGTGAGCTAGCATCTTTTTCTTCATTTTTTAAGAGAAGGGCTCCAGCCCCGGTTCCATTTCCATCAGAAAAAGAAACCCACAGAGCTTATTCTTCATTAGTTGCAATAAAATTGAGCAACATCAAGGTTGGTTGTGAAGCTCCTGGAATGCTCAACTATAATTTGGATATCATTTGTGCAGTTCAAATAAGATCGAGCGTGAAATGTATATCTCTGTTTGCACAAAAAAGGTGGAAAGGAGGGTGACTAACAAGTGATGAAACATACATCAAATGAAAAGAAGCATGTTCCTTATCTGAATGGCAATCCTACAAGGACAGTAGCAATTTCTAAAGCAGTGGCATTGCTAGATATTAGTGTGGGCATTAGGATTAACTATGACAACCGTTAAATACGACATTACTTTGGGCATGAGAGAGTAGGCGGACCAGGACAGTTGCATTTCTAACGAAAAGAACCGACTTATCTTAATGGGAAATTTTAGCAGGACATGTAAAGAAGTGCCATTGATTCATATTACTGGAGGCATTACATTGAAAACAACATTTGTTTAACGTGTCCTTACTTTTAACAGTGCGACTGCTACATTTTACCAGTGGCATTACATAAGAGTGGCTCGGGGCAACAAACATCAGAACAGGATATCTGGGTTGGTCCCATTTTTGTTCGGTATAGCCACCTTATACTGTGTGAGGCTAGCAAATCTAGTGCTGGACTTACTCTGTTGACTTGTCCCCCAGTCCACACTTTCTTTCCTTTTTCAACCAATAGATCGGGTTTATATTGAGTTTGTACTGCGTTTCCCTTTATTTCCCTATTAGACCTAGAGGCCAGTAGGATAGCCAGTCTCTGGTACTTTTCGCCCCCATTATTTCCTCTTTCGACCAAGTCCTAGATTCAGGTAACAAATCCCCCCCCACCCCCACCCCCTTTCTTCCTTGTTTGAACCAAGTAGTACTAGATTTGAGTGCATGAACTAGTTTTACCTCTTAAACATAAAAAAAATTAGGTGGTTTTCGAACAGCCGATCGATCCTATCTACGAGGGGGCCTGAGAAATAGTAAAAGTTACAAATGAAGCGACGTCAAGAGCTCAGGAAGTAGAGCAAGGCCGGTTTCGAAGGAAGTTATACCTGATGGTCGCCGGGATGTCGCTAGGTGGGCGGCGGGAGGCCGGATCTGCCCACACTACGGCAGCGAGGAAGAAGGTGTCGGAGGCCCTCCCTCGCTAGCGGTGCTTGGGAGAGAACGGTAAGGCAGGCTGATCGGGATGCGCCCAGCAGTGGGTAAGAGCCGTCGCCGAGGACGACCACGTGAACGTTGCACCTTCTCACCTTCCCCGTCGGAGAGGATCCGGCTGGATCTGTGACCAGCGGTGAGCAGAGAGAGAGAGAGAGAGAGTGTGTGGCCACCGCTGTTGTGTTTAGATCTGGAGAGGCCGAGACAGTGTGAAGAGAGCAACACTAGCAAGCAAGCGCGGAGGCTCCTGCCTATATAGTGGAGTAGTACTTAGTTTTATTTTATCTACCGGAGCCGGCTTGACCTCGTCAATGACTGTCGAGAGGTCTTCATGCACGTGGCTCAGAGGTGCAGTTGTCGTCATTTTGATCTGAAGCGCCGGATTATAACATATAACACGAAAAAATGCCACATGACAAGAAATCATAACCTCACTGCCCAAAGGAGACAACATGAATCCTGACGGACAAACTAGACGAGGAACAAAGCTCAAATTAAAGATAAACTTGTAGAAAAGGGGTCCATCGATAGATGTCCTAATTAACATAGCCGTCTTGACCTAGATGGCCGCCGAGTAGTCACTATTCGTGCATGTACCCCCAATGACTAGCCCAACTCATTTGTCGCTGTTTAACCCTCGCAGTGATCCGAAGCACATGACACATAATTTTGCGAGATGACAAGAAACCTTTTTTTAGATTTCTCACCACAACTACAACCATGTACAACATAGCCTGCACGATATTTAGACGATATCCAATCCAGGCGTGTCTGCTAGAGTCTGGTCACATGCATGGACGAACTGATCTTCCGTGTCTTGCAGGGATCGTCCAGGCACCAACATAGTACAACACTTCTCTAGTACTATCGCTCGTCTCCCTCTTCTATTAAGTCACCCGACTTGCGGGGCCGAGGAGTGTGCCTATGCTCGGTTCTCAATTGCCGTCCCACATGTGTGTGCGAACGCAATATGATGCACGTTCCATTTAGAGAGTAGCGTGCCAGAACGACCGACCGTCTGGGGTGCGACGCAAACGCGACGGGCGTGCTGTATACTCCGTACATGTGTACCGCCGTTTTCTAGACGCTTTGCTCCATGGCGCGGGTGCAATCCATGGATACAAAATTAGTATACTGTATACTATTTAAAAGTCAAGGGCAGGGCTTTTCCTGTCTAGTAGGCGGCGGGACAGTTCCGCCTAGTCGGTTCGACAAAGACGAGAGAAGACGAGGGAGTAGGCTGCTAGAAATGTAGGGCTGTGTGATTTGACAGCGAGTTACTGCTGGATAGGTGGGGCCCCGTGATTTGACTTGCCATTATCATTTTAACTGCGGCGCTACGACCGGCGTGAGTCTCCCGATTACCAACCACCTCCATACAGGTGCCTCTCCCAATGCTCCACCATGTAGTAGTAGAGGCTGGCTCTTGCATGGGAGCCCACTTCTCCACTTTTTCCTTGCCTCTCTTTCCTCCACATATGCAAAAATGCCATGTAAAGCGCACTATTGTACTTACTTGCTCCTACATGTGCTTAAGCTTGCCACATAGGCATAAAGTCTGATGTGGCAAGTTAATCAAGAAGAGAGAGACTAGTTTGGTGACCGAAGGAAGAAACGGTGCTAAGCGCGTGTACCTAGGTGAAAAGACAATTTTGAGTCTATAGCTAATTAAATGAAGCAAACTTAGCAACACCATTTCATTGGAAGAGGTCACTCCTTGGCAAATGCAATAAATACTAGTACTCCCTGTGTCCCATTATATAAGAACGTTTTTAACACTACACTAGCAAGTGTCAAAAACGTTCTTATATTATGGGACGGAGGGAGTACGAGGAAAGAGATAGAGACGAGTAAAAAAAGAATACACTTATAGCCAACCTTGTTGTAGTATGAGTGACTAAGTGAGGACTATGTGTGACATGCCAACATTAGATAGCCTAACGCTCCGTGTTAAATCTCCAAGGGCGCGTCCGCGCGAGCGACGCGACGGTCGTGGTAGGCGCGACCATGATACGGGCTGCTGGCAGCCCTTGGATCTGAGATCAAACGGTCGCATGCTAAGTTGATAAAAAAGTTAAGTATAACCATCCAGGATAGGATATTCACCCATAGGTCTAGAATCACGCCATGCAACTGTTCGATCTCAGATCCAAGGGCTCTCGGAAGCCCGTATCATGGGAGAATGGAAAGCCACTACCGTACCGTTCGCACGCTGGCAGTTCGCTCCTACACTTTCCCGCACGTTCTTTAATACTACGACGGTTCGGTCCTAGTCGTCCCGTCCATTCACATTACGGTAGTTCCACTAATCCTAATCCTCCTCCCAAATCCATGGCGTCCCAAATCTCCCGGATCGGCAGTGAGTACAAGGTTAGAACCATCACCGGTGATGAGTTCGTCATCATCTACACCCGTACTTCCGCGACGGTGAAAGGATGCCTTTCTCGCTTCACACGCATGTTTGAAAACTCACATGATGAGTGTGTCGCTGGGCTAGATGTTGAGTACACCACAGTCGTGGGACGAGAGAAGGATCTAAAGGACGAAGAGAGGATGAAGCCCGCCGTGATCCAGGTTTGCGTACATAACGTTTGCTTGGTCTACCACATATGCCATGCCGACGTTGAGTGCCAGGATTTTAAGAACTTCCTCGAGGACAAAACAGTCAAATTCGTTACTGTAGACTTTAAGAACGACAAAGAATTCATGCGTCAGATAGGCCGCGTTGAAGGCAACCCCTTCGACCTCCAGAAGAATCGGCTGGTGCCCTCTCATCAGCCTTCAATGCTGACCCTGGCAGGAGCCATGGTTCATCCTTCGTACGGTTAACTGGAGAAACCTCATTACACGTTTCATCGTCATGCATGGCAGCAGAATGTACTAGATATTGACCACATCCAGTACGCTGCAATGGATGGCTACCTTTGTTTCAACATCTACAAGGGTTGGATGAAGAGCAACAGCCAAGTTGGCGGTTCAAGCAAAGAAGTATCGGCCAAGAGGAAGAGGGAAAATGAGGAAGTTGAGGATGTGGACGAGGACTCCGAGTAAGGTGGCAGTGTCGTTGCTCATGGTGGTTCTAAACTTCTAATGCAGTGTCTACCGGATTAGTTGCATAGTTTAATTTCAGGTGTGCTTAGTTTAATTTGAAGGGTGTGTTGTGCTGAGCCCCCAGTAGAACTATGTTATGTTTCTTCTCGTTACTTTAACTCTTCAGTATGTACATACTAGTACTAGTATTTCTTTAATAGAATTTAGCACCCCAATGAAGCATGTACTAGCTGTTTTAATAGTACTATATGCATAAATTGGCGACGAGCACTCTCTATATGTACCACCTTTTTTTTAAATTTCAATTTTTGCTCCATGGCACAATCCATCAATAGTAGAGTACTACTGTACAAAAGTATACATTTTTTAAAAGGCTAGCGTACTGTTCATCACACACACACACACACACACACAGATACATATATATATATATATATATATATATATATATATAGCCAGTTAAATTCTCAACCTAGAACGACGTGCATGCCATGAAGTAAACCGATCTGGAGGAAGTTTAGTAAAAATGAGGTGATTTTACTGAGCGATCAGCGGAGGAGCATGGCCTGTCATGCGGTCCCACAGGTCATGATGTACCAAGGCGATGCACGTGTCCCTCTTGAGGTAGAAGCAATACTAGTACATGGTTTGAGATGATGTCGAACCGAAGTGTGAAATAATGGTTGCTTTGTCCGTCTTGGAAGGTGCGGCATTGTGATTTGATGTCTCATTGCTCATTACTAACACTGGGCCGGTACGAGTGGGGTGCGTCCCCCCTGCTGTTCTGCACTGTTATTTGGTGCTTGACACGTCGACCCGGCTGCACATGAGATGACCCCCACATCCTTTGTCAAAATAAACAACACCCCGATCAATGCATTTCACTCTTCCGTGCAACGGACGGGCACCTTACTTTCTCCTACAGGTGCTTAAGCTTTCCACATAGGCATAAAGTCTGATGTGGCAAGTTAATCAAGAAGGGAGAGACTAGTTTGGTGACCCAAGGAAGAAACGGTGCTAAGCGCGTGTACCTAGGTGAAAAGAAAATTTTGAGTCTATAGCTAATTAAATGAAGCAAACTTAGCAACACCATTTCATTGGAAGAGGTCACTCCTTGGCAAATGCAATAAATACTAGTACTCCCTGTGTCCCATTATATAAGAACGTTTTTGACACTACACTAGCAAGTGTCAAAAACGTTCTTATATTATGGGACGGAGGGAGTACAAAGAAAGAGATAGAGACGAGTAAAAATAGAATACACTTATAGCCAACCTTGTTGTAGTATGAGTGACTAAGTGATGACTATGTATGACATGCCAACATCAGATAGCCTAACGCACCGTGTTAAATCTCCATGGGCGCGTCCGTGCGAGCGATGCGACGGTCGTGGTAGGCGCGACCATGATACGGGCTGATGGCAGCCCTTGGATTTGAGATCAAACGGTCGCATGCTAAGTTGGTAAAAAAATTATGTATAACCCTCCAGGATAGGATATTCACCCATAGGTCTAGAATCACGCCATGCAACCGTTCGATCTCAGATCCAAGAGCTCTCGGAAGCCCGTATCATGGGAGAATGGAAAGCCACTACCCTGTCGTTCGCACGCTGGTAGTTCGCTCCTACTCTTTCCTGCATGTCCTTTAATACTACAGCGGTTCGCTCCTAGTCGTCCCGTCCATTCACATTACGGCAGTTCCACTAATCCTAACCCTCCTCCCAAATCCATGGCGTCCCAAACCTCCCCGCTCGGCGATGAGTACAAGGTTACAACCATCACCAGTGATGAGTTCGACGTCATCTACACCCGTACTTCCATGACAGTGAAAGGATGCCTTTCTCGCTACAGACGCATGTTTGAAAACTCACATGATGAGTGGGTCACTGGGCTAGATGTTGAGTACACCACAGTCGTGGGACGAGAGAAGGATCTAAAGGACAAAGAGAGGAAGAAGCCCACCGTGATCCAGGTTTGCGTACATAACGTTTGCTTGGTCTACCACATATGCCATGCCGATGTTGAGTGCCAGGATTTTAAGAACTTCGTCGAGGACAAAACAGTAAAATTCGTTACTGTAGACTTTAAGAATGAAAAAGAAGTCCTGCGTCAGATAGGCCTCGTTGTAGGCAACCCCTTCGACCTCCAGAAGAATCGGCTGGTGCCCTCTTGTCAGCCTTCAATGCTGACCCTAGCAGGAGCCATGGTTCATCCTTTGTACGGTAAACTGGAGAAACCTCATTACACGTTTCATCGTCATGCATGACAGCGGAATGTACTAGATATTGACCACATCCAGTATGCTTCAATGGATGGCTACCTTTGTTTCAATATCTACAAGGGTTGGATGAAGAGCAAGAGCCAAGTTGGCGGTTGAAGCAAAGAAGTATCGGCCAACAGGAAGAGGGACAAGGAGGAAGTAGAGGACGTGGACGAGGACTCCGAGTAAGGTGGCAGTGTCGTTGCTCATGGCGGTTCTAAACTTCTAATGCAGTGTCTAACGGATTAGTTGCATAGTTTAATTTTAGGTGTGCTTAGTTTAATTTGAGGGGTGTGTTGTGCTGAGCCCCCAGCAGAACTATGTTATGTTTCTTCTCGTTACTTTAACTCTTTAGTATGTACATACTAGTACTAGTATTTCTTTAATAGAATTTAGTACCCCAATTAAGCACGTACTAGCTTTTTTAATAGTACTATATGCATAATTTGGCGACGAGCGCTCTCTATATGTACCACCTTTTTTAAAAAAAATTGCTCCATGGCGCAATCCATCGATAGTGGAGTACTACTGTACAAAAGTATACATTTTTTAAAAGGATAGCATACTGTTCATCACACACACACACACACAGATATATATATATAGCCAGTTAAATTCTCAACCTAGAACGACGTGCATGCCATGTAGTAAACCGATCTGGAGGAAGTTTAGTAAAAATGAGGTGATTTTACCGAGCGATTGGCGGGGGAGCATGGCCTGTCATGCGGTCCCACGTGTCATAATGTACCAAGGCGATGCACGTGTCCCTCTTGAGGCAGAAGCAATACTAGTACGTGGTTTGAGATGATGTCAAACCGAAGTGTGAAATAATGGTTGCTTCGTCCGTCTTGGAAGGTGCGGCATTATGATTTGACGTCTCATTGCTCATTACTAACACTGGGCCGATACGAGTGGGGTGCATCCCCCCTGCTGTTCTGCACTGTTATTTGGTGCTTGACACGTCGACCCGGTTGCACATGAGATGACCCCACATCCTTTGTCAAAATAAACAACACCCCGATCAATGCATTTCACTATTCCGTGCAACGGACGGGCACCTTACTTGCTCCTACACGTGCTTAAGCTTGCCACATAGGCATAAAGTTTGATGTGGCAAGTTAATCAAGAAGAGAGAGACTAGTTTGGTGACCCAAGGAAGAAACGGTGCTAAGCGCGTATACCTACGTGAAAAGACAATTTTGAGTCTATAGCTAATTAAATGAAGCAAACTTAGCAACACAATTTCATTGGAAGAGGTCACTCCTTGGCAAATGCAATAAATACTAGTACTCCCTGTGTCCCATTATATAAGAACCTTTTTGGCACTACACTAGTGTCAAAAATGTTCTTATATTATGGGACAGAGGGAGTACGAAGAAAGAGATAGAGAGGAGTAAAAAAGAATACACTTATAGCCAACCTTGTTGTAGTATGAGTGACTAAGTGATGACTATGTATGACATGCCAACATCAGATAGCCTAATGCACCATGTTAAATCTCCAAGGGCGCGACCGCGCGAGCGACGCGATGGTCATGGTAAGCGCGACCATGATACGGGCTGCTGGCAGCCCTTGTATCTGAGATCAAACGGTCGCATGCTAAGTTGCTGAAAATTTGCAGAATAACCCTCCAGGATGGGATATTCACCCATTGGTCTAGAATCACGCCATGCAACCGTTTGATCCCCGATCCAAGGGCTCTTGGAAGCCCGTATCATGGGAGAATGGAAAGCCACTACCCTGCCATTCGCACGCTGGCAGTTCGCTCCTACTCGTCCCCGCACGTCCTTTAATACTATGGTGGTTCGCTCCTAGTCATCCCGTCCATTCACATTACGGCAGTTCCACTAATCCTAACCCTCCTCCCAAAACCATGGCATCCCAAATCTCCCCGATCGGCGGTGAGTACAAGGTTAGAACCATCGCCGGCGATGACTTCGATGGTATCTACACCCATTCTTCCACGACGGTGAAAGGATGCCTTTCTCGCTTCAGACGCATGTTCAAAGACTCAGATGATGAGTGGGTCGCCGGGCTAGATGTTGAGTACACCACAGTCGTGGGACGAGAGAAGGATCTAAAGGACGAAGAGAGGAAGAAGCCCGCCGTGATCCAGGTTTGCATGCATGACTTATGCTTGGTCTACCACATATGCCATGCCGACGTTGAGTGCCAGGATTTTAAGGACTTCCTCGAGAGCAACCTAGTCAAATTCGTTATTGTAGACTTTGGTACCGATAAAGAAGTCCTGCGTCGAATAGGCCTCATTTTAGGCAACACCTTCGACCTCCAAAAGAATGGGTTGGTGTCCTCTTGTCAGCCTTCAATGCTGACCCTGGAAGGAGCCATGGTTCATCCTTCATACGGTAAACTGGAGAAACCTCCATACATGTTTCATCGTCATGCATGGCAGCGGAATGTACTAGATATAGACCACATCCAGTATGCTGCAATGGATGGCTACCTTTGTTTCAATATCTACAAGGGTTGGATGAAGAGCAACAACCAAGTTGGCGGTTCAAGCAAAGAAGTATCGGCCAAGAGGAAGAGGACAAGGACGAAGTCGAGGACGTGGACGAGGACTCCGAGCAAGGTGGCAGTGTCGTTGCCAAGAGGAAGAGGGACAAGGACGAAGTCGAGGACGAGGACTCCGAGGAATAGTTGCAAAGTTTAATTTAAGGTGTGCTTAATTTAATTTGAGGGGTGTGTTGTGCTGAGCCCCCAGCAAAACTATGTTATGTTTCTTCTTGTTACTTTAACTCTTCAGTAAGTACATACTAGTATTTCTTAAATTTCATCTTTTAGTTGGTATAGTACTACCACTCGTTTATTCACATTATATACATACAATATATATGGCCAACATCATATAGCCAGCAGTTTAGTTATCAAAGAATTTCAGGGAGCTTAGTTTTGTCAAAGAATTCCAGGGTGCTTAGTTTTATTTGAGGGGTGGGTTGTGCTGGACACCATTATTGTGACTAGCCTTTTTAATAGTACTATATGCATAATTTGGCGATGAGTGCTCTCTATATGTACCACCTTTTTTTAATTTCAAGTTTTGCTCCATGGCGCAATCCATCGATACTAGTATTGCTATACAAAAGTATACCTTTTTTAAAAGGCTAGAGGGCGGGGCAGTCTAGCTTGGTCGGTTTCACGAGAGGTGAGGGCCTTTTTGATTTGACGGCTCATTACTGCTGGAAGGCGGGGCCTTGTGATTTGACTGCTCGTATAAATGTGCCGATGACCTGATCGAGGAGGAGCAAAGAACCGTGCGGTATACTCAAGTTTTCCACTGGAGAAGTACTGCGACGGAGGAGCACGAAACACGGCAGCCCAGTGCCATATGGCGATAAAAATGATCTAATTTGCTAGTCATCTCATTGTTAGCATTGTTCTATTCATTCCCTCAAAAAACAAAAACCATTGTTCTATTCATGCCTCGCAGAGAACGTGACACGTGCGGCGAAACACCCGAAGCAAAAGACGGAACACAGCAGCAAAAGAAGAAGGAAGATTATCACCCCAAATGATCTAATTCGCCGCGGAGTCGTAACTGCTTCTTCATCGCCTCCACGACCTCCATCTCCTTGCGCGTCTCCTCCGCCATCTTCTTCATTATGTCCATGACGCGGGATTTCTCGACGCGAGCCTTCATCATTTGTTCCACGGCCACATTACGTACCTTGACAGCAGCCGGGTGCTCGATGTGGAGCTTCGCCAACTCCTCCTTCTGTTCCATGACGAGGGGCTGCAGCATCTTCATCGAGGAACTACTATTCTCATGCAGCTTCTTCTACCCGGTGTTCTTCTCCTTCAACAGGTCGATCTCATGGCAGAGCTTCGCCTTGTCCACCTGAAGTCGCAGGATTTCGCCGGTCGCCTTCTTCTCCGATGCAATGCTCTTCTTCAGCAGCATCACCAAGCCGGCGGTCAACTCCCCCTGCTGATTGAGCTCAGCGGGCATGTCGTCAAGGCTCTCCTTCAGCAACTCCATCAAGCCTTGGATGAACTCCTTCTACTTATTGAGGTGCTTATTGAGCTGATCGGGCATGCCATCGAGGGATAACGACTACAGCTCCGCCGGCTCGGCATGTTCGCCTCCGCGGCTAGGGCGCTCCTGGGAGCCATCACCTGTCTGTGAGAGATCTTTCAAGGTCTCTGCGTGGCGGCGAGCCCTCTTTTTTTTCGTAGCCTTGGTTGCCGCTCCCTTGTTACGAGTAGTTATCGACCTAGAGCTCTACTCACCGGCCATGGCAACGACGGACGAAGAAGAAGCACTTATGAGGAGGAAAGGTAGATTAATTTTCGGTTAGGTAGTTCCCCTTTTTATAACCTAAGTACAAGCACTAGTAGTACTAATACCTGCATAGTGGGAACACGTTCCGGTTTGGTACGTAGTACTAGTAGGTGTGAGCAGGCTTTCGAATGTGATGGGAACAAGGTAAAGATTAATTGATGGTTTTGGTTTTGAGGCCCGAAACGGCTCCCGGTGAGTTTAGCAGAACATAAATTTCAAGTACTACACTGCTGAAATGCGTAAATATTATGTTACTGTCAAAAATTGGCACAAAATACGAAGGAGACCAATGGAAGTACTACTAGCAAACCACGATTTAACTACTCGCATGTGCGCAGTGGAGTAATAATGTCTTTCTTCCGCCCTCACGTCCACTCAATTTGCATGCGCTGTATTAATTGACCATCAATGAAGTGAACGACTTTACACGCGTCAAATTATCACATGGGGTGGATCTTGGTACAAAATTGCGTCCGCCCGTGTACCCGTGTGTGCGTGCGAGGGAATGAGTGCGTGCGTGGCGTGCGTGCACATCTTCGCTTCGTGCATGTACCGCCGGTATGGCCAGGGAGGACGAGTACATTCTTATGGAACCGACAGCACGTCACTGTGATCAATCCACGCAAGGAGGTCGCAACAACGCCTCCACATGTGCCACTTGGCTTCATGAACTGTAAGAGAGACACTGTGTAGCGTGCCATTGGTATTATAATTTACGTGTTTTGCACATACTCGAACTACTAGTAATTTACACGTGCATTGCACGCATCAGATTTTGCAACCAAATTATGAATAAATACCACACTATAGCATGTAAGCTCTTAGTCATATATGCGTGATGTAGCCCTTCGTTTAATTCTTATAGTTCATCTCATTCAAAATCAAATTAGTTTTTATAAAAAAGCTAAGAACGCGTGAATAGGAAAAACATGGGATTATAGTGGAATGTCGTCTTGAATCCTACAGGATTGTACGTGTGTTTGATTGTGCATAGAAAAAACGCAGAATTCTTTCAAAGAGGTTTGAGTGGATGGGATGTTTCCTATGAAATCTAGTGCAAATGAATCATATGGAAAAATTCCTATGGTTTACAATCCTACGAATCAAACAACCAAGATAGGAAAATTCCTAATGATTAGAATCCTCCAAAATTCCTTTGAGAATCCTTTGAATCAAAGAAGCCCTTAATCTATTTTATGATTCATGGAATTGTGCGTTTTAAAGCATAAAGTAAAAAACAAATAATGGCAATTCAACTAGAAAAAAAGTTTGGGCAGTTATGATACGGAAGATTCCAGAACAAAACAGAACCATTGTTGTTTTGAGGTTTGTGCATTATGCTTAAGTTCAACCATGGAGTCTGCTAGATTGTACATGTGGCAAAATCTGATGGGGCGCTAGAAGATGGTGCGAGGGGCCAAGTGGAGGGAGACTATGAAGGAATGCACAAGTGCGAGATCGATATTTAGAGAGAGGGGGCGAACACGTGAGCTATTGCACGCAGTGGCGGAGCCATGAAAAATAAATGAGCTAGGGGGCCAAGCATTGCTCATCCTTTACAAGGAGGGTCAATTCTTGAAATTAAACCTTTTTTAGCAGAAATTGTCTAATGATCACATTCATATTAGCCTCAATATATAGTGATGTTAAGGGGGGGCAGGGCCCTTACTGCCCCCCTGTCTTCGCCATTGTGCACGCATCTGAGAGATGAAGTGGAAGGCATGGATGATGAGAGGCGGACGTTGGATATATAATTAATGTGGGTGTATTAGCTATTTATGTTAATCCTATATAGAGAGGTATAGATTGATCGATGTGGACGTGGGAGAGTTATAGATTGATCGATGTGGACGTGGGAAAGAGGGTGAGACATCACTGGATATATCGATTGACCGGTTTGTGTGGAAAACTATGAAAGACCTACCTATATACACACATACATAGAGGAACATCGATCGTTGCGCATGCACGCGTGAGAGATAAAGAATGCCCGGTATGGTGGAGAGGGGGATGTGTGTGGGTGCGTGCCTTCATGGGAGACCGACTTGAAGAAAAAGATTGCATGCGTGCGATAGATAATGCCGACTGGTAGTGTGTGTGCATGCATGCACAAGGGAAAGTTAGTGGTACAATTATAAAGAGAAGACTAATGTGTGGGTGTAAAAGAATAGGTGAGGTCATAATCAATGTAAAGTTGAATTCAAATATTTGAATAAGAGATCCTGATGTTTGAAACCCATGCATGCATGAATATAACGGAGATCTGCGCGGTGTGGTTTGGAAACGAGCATGTTGTAACGTATACACATTGAACAAGGTCAGACTGATTTCAATTTGAGATACCGATGGCAGACATCATTTGCCCATGTCACATCCGTGCATGTAATTGGAGATGATGGGCGGCTTTCACATCACATATCTATATCTATACCCCTATATATATTATATTATATATTTTTTTATATTGTGTGCGGGTAACTTTAACTTTGAAAGATGGTCATTGGATGAGGCGAATCCGATGGTACAAAGATGGCAAATTTGAGCACTATTGGCCGTTAGATATCATCTAGATTCCACCAGATTCCGCCAAATGTATAATCTAGAAGACTCCATGGTTGAACTTAAGCATAATGCACAAACATCAAAACACAAGCACTTCTTATTTGTTCTAGAATCTTCCGTACCAGAATTGCCCAAATGTTTTTCTACATGATTTGCCATTATTTGTTTTTCCTTTATGTCTTACAATGCACAATTCCATGAATCTTAAAATAGATTAGCTTTCTTGTAAAAACTAGATGCTTTTGAATGAAATGAACTATAAGAACTAAAAGAACATCTACATCATGCATATATGACTCAAAGCTTGAATGCTATAATGTGGTATTTATTCATAATTTGGTTGCCAAATCTCATGCGTGCAATGCACATGTACCTTACTCTAGTCTAAATGGTGTTTGTGTGTGTGTTGTGCGTGTTGAGGTGCAAATTGTCTTTTTTCGGTACACGTTAAGCTTGTTCTTCCGAAATTTCAAGCCGCGCCTTGTTATGCCAAAAATTGAAGCTAGCGTCTCTGTCTATCGTGCTATGAAACTCCCGCCTCTTCAACCCGCGCCTTGTTAGCCCGAAATATTTAAGATATATCTTTGTCTCGTTGTGCTCCGACAACTCCCTCCATATCAACTCGCGCCTTGCTATTCCGAAATTACAACGCGCGCGAAAACTCCCACCTCCTGTGAAATCCCGACACGTGAAATGCCCGTGGTGCCCCTGAACCAAAGGAACCGCCTCAAATCGGTGGGGGGTACTTTCGTAACTTACCCCACATTTCGAACAAGCGCGTCTCTAAGCCATGGTTCCCCACTGCCATCCCATCCGCCAACCCATTCGTACATCGAGGCTGCGAAAACCCGTGACGAAACCCCACACCCTGCTCCGTCCGCCACCCAGCCGGAGCCTCTTCCCCAACGACATCGTCCACAACAACACCTCGACGTCCCTCATCCACCATACCGGATGAGGATCCGTCGTCGATCTCATCGTCCCGCCGGTTCGGCCACCCCGTCCTCCACCTCCAAGGAGCTGCCCCGACGTTCCCCTCATCTTTCGCGCCACCTCCATTCCCACACCGCCGTCTTCACCTGCACCACCGGAAGAGCATCATCATCACCGCTTCCTCGGATGAAGCTACGGCCTAATCGGCGCCACCAAAGAGGTTGTATACTAATCGCCGCATTTTCTTCTTGGTTCGATCTCACGGTGCTGCCGGCGCTCGGTCCCGAGCCGACACGGCGTAGCTCCATCCACGGTGGCGTCGCCAGCCACTTCCTCCATGGCGTCGCTCCCTCGGCGGAGACGTCCACATCAGTAGGAGCTGCTGCTGCTTTAGCTCTCGCTCGCGCTACTGCTCTGCTCTTGCTCTCGGTCCCCTACCAGGTCTGCTCTTGCTATTGCTCTTGCTATTGCTCTTGCTCGCGCTGCTGCTCTCGCTCTTGCTCTTGCTTGCGATGCTACTCCGATTTGGCTACACTTCAGTCGACTGAATCGACTTTCGGGTCAGTCGATTTTCAAGGGGTGGGCTCGCCGGGGTGAAGGAAGAACCAGCCGCAACAGGGAGGGGGGCTCGCCAGAGAGGTACCCCACTATCTATCTTAGGGTTCAGGATGGGGGCGGTGGTCGCCGGCCGTGGCGGGGCGGTGGCATGGGGATC